>NC_048300.1:142100041-142276111 GCF_013100865.1 Trachemys scripta elegans | reverse complement strand
AGGGTAGGGATCGGATACAGAGGGACCTAGACAAATTAGAGGATTGGGCAGAAAAAAACCTGATGAGGTTCAACAAGGACAAGTGCAGAGTCCTGCACTTAGGACGGAAGAATCCCATGCACTGCTACAGACTAGGGACCGAATGGCTAGGTAGCAGTTCTGCTGAAAAGGACCTAGGGGTCACAGTGGACGAGAAGCTGGATATGAGTCAACAGTGTGCTCTTGTTGCCAAGAAGGCTAACGGCATTTTGGGCTGTATAAGTAGGGGCATTGCCAGCAGATCGAGGAACGTGATCGTTCCCCTTTATTCGACATTGGTGAGGCCTCATCTGGAATACTGTGTCCAGTTTTGGGCCCCACACTACAAGAAGGATGTGGAAAAATTGGAAAGAGTCCAGCGGAGGGCAACAAAAATGATTAGGGGTCTGGAGCACATGACTTATGAGGAGAGGCTGAGAGAACTGGGATTGTTTAGTCTCCAGAAGAGAAGAATGAGGGGGGATTTGATAGCAGCCTTCAACTACCTGAAGGGGGGTTCCAAAGAGGATGGAGCTCGGCTGTTCTCAGTGGTGGCAGATGACAGAACAAGGAGCAATGGTCTCAAGTTGCAGTGGGGGAGGTCCAGGTTGGATATCAGGAAAAACTATTTCACTAGGAGGGTGGTGAAACACTGGAATGCGTTACCTAGGGAGGTGGTGGAGTCTCCTTCCTTGGAGGTTTTTAAGGCCCGGCTTGACAAAGCCCTGGCTGGGATGATTTAGCTGGGAATTGGTCCTGCTTTGAGCAGGGGGTTGGACTAGATGACCTCTTGAGGTCCCTTCCAACTCTGATATTCTATGATTCTATGATTCTATGATTCTTTATGCATGGTGCAGATAAAGGCCCCAATTCAAGAAAGTAATTAAGCAAGTACTTAAAGTTAATCATATGCTCAAGAATCTTTCCTGAATAGGGATGTTCTTTTGAACCAGGGCCAGAATATTTAGGATAAGATTCTCACTTGCACTAATACCCCTTTCAACTATAAACTGATATAATGTGCTCCCCTATTAGGGCACCTTTACCCTGTAAGGGTGATGAGTAAGGGTCTTAGTGTAAATAAGAATCTGTTCCAAAGAGCATTACATATACTGGTCTGTATGCATTCTCTCTCCTAGCTGCAAAGGATGAGATCACATCTCCCCGTCTATCTCATTTAATTGCATTAGAGCCAGGGCTCTCTCTCCAGTCCTATTCAACAGCTACACACAGCCATTTGGTGAACTGATTCGATGATATTGACTCAAGTGCTAGCAATATGCATATATCACACAACTCCGCTTAACTTTCACTACATATGGCCACACCACTACCACCAAGGTGTCCCAGGCTTGGAGAAGATCAGCTTGTGGATGAAGAACAGCTGGTTAAGATTCAGTCCAAACAAGACAGAGTTATGATGGTGGGCAGAGGAGAGCACTTTGAGGAGTTCATAGTCATGGTGAAGTCTCCTTTAGTTGAAGACATATCCCACAGTTGGGCAAGTCAGACTGTAGTTTAGGGGTGCTCCTGGATTCCTCATTGATGCTAAGCTTGCACATAACAGCATCCGCAAGTAACTCCTTCCACCATCTGTTTGGCTAGGAGCCTCATCCCATCCTGGTGGACAATGGCTTGGCCTCAATTATGTATGCCTTCGTCTTCTTCTGTCTGGATTTCAGAAAGGGATGGCATACTTGGACATGAAGTCATCAGACATTAAGGAACACCAATTATTACAGAGTGCTGCGGCAGGTCTCCAAAGCAACATGGAATATGCAAGCACATCAGACTTGTCCTGTGCTTTCTGCATGGGCTCTCCATAGAATATAGAATCAAGTTTAAGGTCTCAGTGTTTATCTTCAGGGTGCTAAATGAACTGGGCCCAGCATAACTAAAAGATTGCCTAAAGCTCTGCGGTGAACACCATAAGTCATGATGGAACTTTTTACCTTAAGGATAAAGTTAGTCTGTGAAGGAGACAGAGATTCCTCAAGGGCTAATCACAGACTGTCAGATGAACAGATGAACTTCCACAGTAACTAAGGACCATCAAAAACCTCACAGCTAATGGTAAAGTACAGTTCTTCAACACGGCAACATGTACATACCAATAACAAAACAAACAACAAACAAAAAGACACACACAAAAAACCCCTTCAGAAACCAAACCACTACACTGCAAACTCATTTTTCCTCTATAGAGAGGATGAGAAAATGAATCACATGTGAATGATGGTATCATATACCTATACTGCAATTGGGAGGTGTGACTGTAGCACTTGTATGCATACTGGAGCTAGCTTTGATTGCACTAGATCACTAAAAATAGCAATGAAGCCTCAGAAGCATGGGGAGAGGCATGGGCTAGCTGCCCAAATACAAGCCAAACCAGGACCTTTTGTACATAGTCAGGTGCCATCTGATCTGCTGAAACTTCACTGCTATTTTCAGTGAGCTAGCTAGATCAAAACTAGCTCAGGTAATCGAGCATGTCTGCGCATCATGGACATATTTGCAGTGTGGACATATTTGTGGTCATGTTGCTTAATGCACAACTGGAAGGGGTTCAAATACTAGAGTGATGAGAGCTATACAAGAATCTATAGAATAGAATAGAATAGAATAGAATAGAATAGGGCTCTAGCTTGGCATTTAGGGAGCATAGTCCCCATGTGGTTATACTGAGTGTGCTCTCCCCCATCTCACTGTATGTGAAACTGTGTATTTAAAATATGCATTTATCTCCCATATCTGCCATCATCACAATTATTGTCAAACAAATAGCACCTAAGTTTGCCATTTCGTTTAGTTAATTGCATTAGTATCTGGGATCTGGATAGGGGATTCACAAACAATCTGCTAACTGTGTGTTTCTGCTCACACCTTTTAGCTGCCCAGGCACATGAAAGCTGCTCTTTTGAAAAACTGATGTGTTATAAGCTGGATACATTTCAATATCACAAGAAATGTGATACCTCCCTCTTCCTCTTGCATCTTTGAATGTAAAGTTACTTTTCAGTTTTCCCAACCTTTTGTTCCAGTCACAACCAACATTTTTGAGGCAGTACTTTCTATCTGCCTGACTGACAAGAGATGCTGGGCCAGATCCTCTGCCCCATTTGTGTGACCTTGAAACCTGACTAGCGTGGCAGTTTCTGGCCCTTCCCCCTGCCCCAACCTATTCCTGCTCACACCCATAAGAAGTAAAGGAAGTGTTAAAGGTGATTGAAAGCCCAGAGCCCCATCAACTCCATGTATCCCCAGCTGTGTAATGGCTGCACGTGGACTGTTACCAGCCAGCACAAGTTTGAGCAGCCCTGAGTCTGGCTACCTCCAGCATCAGAGGCCATCTTTGCCTCTAGAGGATCTATCCCATAATTTCCTAGTGTGATGGCTTTTCTGCATCTTTTCTTTATTCTGCCTTTGTCTCACCTCTAGTCTTTTGTTTCTATGCCCCATTTTCTTATTTACCAACAATTCTTTTTCCATTTTTCTCACTTTCTTCCTCCTTTTTTTCTTAACTGTTCCCTTTGCACCCAACTTCTCCTCACCTGTGTTGCTTGTATCTTCTTTTGTCCTCTACCCGTCTCCTCCTTCAGTTCCTGAATGGATTTGTGTTTGAATCTGCCTTCTGACTCCATTCTCTCATTCTACACTTCCAATGAGGCCAATGCCTGTCATACATACACATCCCATCAAATGTGTGTGCTCTCATACTCTCATACTCTCTGACAGGCACTCTGTTCAGTGTACTGCCTGACACAAAAGTAAGGAGCAGAATACTGGAGGTACAAAGCCAATCGCTTAAATTGGTAAATTTACCCCTTGGTAAATCATTCCAATGGTTAAATAGTCTCACTGTTTAATATGTACACCTTATTTCCTGTCTGAATTTGACTAATGTCAATTTCCAGCCATTAGATCATCTTATGCCTTTCTCTGCTAAACTGAAAAGCCCATTATCATATTTATTTCCCATGTAGGAACTCATAGACTGTAACCAAGTCACCTCTTAACTTTTTATATGTTAAACTAAATAGATAGAGCTCCTTGAATCTATCACTAAAAGGCATATTTTTTAAACCTTTAATCAGTCTTGTGGCGCTTTTCTGAACCCTCTCCAACTTATCAACATCCTTTCAAGAATTGTGCACACCAGACCTGGACACAGTATTTCAGCAGCAGTCCTACCAGTGTCAAATGCAGAGGTGAAATAACACCTCTCATCCTACTTGAGATTCCCCTATTTGTTTATGCATCTGTAATGGGACAGGCCCCTGTCTCACTGACAGCAAACCTAATGAGTGTCCCTGCACTCAGGCAGTGCCAATTAGGCACACCTGCAGAGCATGCTCTGCCTGGAGAAGGGAAGTGTAAAAAGGTGAAACTGGCCACAGAGCAGTGAAGGGAAAGTTTGCCTGCTAGGGAGCTCAGGAAGGCAGTGACTAGCCTTCCCTTCCCTTCCCCTTCCCCCTTTGTTTAGAACAGGGATAGGCAACCTTTGGCACGCGGCCCGCCAGGGTGCTTACGCTGCGGGAAGCGGCGGCCAGCACTTCCGTCGGGCCGCACCACTTCCCGCAGCCCCCATTGGCCTGGAGCGGCGAACCGCGGCTGGTAGGAGCCGCAATCGGCCAAACCTGAGGACGCAGCAGGTAAATAAACGGGCCCAGCCTGCCAGGATGCTTACTCTGGCGGGCCGTGTGCCAAAGGTTGCCGAACCCAGGTTTAGAGGCTCTAGATGTCTGGGGACTAGTGATAATCAGACCCCAAAAGGATCCCATAAGTGACAGGGTACAGTGAGCTTGCAGGAGTGGTGGTTCCAGGGGGGAACTCGTGGGCAAGAGACAAAGAGACAATGGCTGATCCAGGCTTTGAGCCGACTGACTACGAGATCCAAGAATCACTTTAGCCCTTTTGGCAACAACATAGTACTGGCAGCTCATGTTCAGCTGATTATCTACCACAAGTCTTAAATCTTCATCAGGGTAACTGCTCCCCAGGATAGAGTCCCCCATCCTACAAGTGTTGCCTCCATTCTTTGTTCCTGGGCGTATAGATTCAAAACGGGGATGGCTGAGTGAGATAGCTGGTGTGCCACCACTGCTGACCAGCTGCTTAGCTCTAGAAATCTGTTTTGGAGCTCTAGTCCTACTTGTTCCATTGACCCCAGCTCAGAACCTCTGTTCAGTAGAGCATATAAAATGGATGGTAGAGTGTGCTACCATTCAGCCTGAAAGAGGATCCTACCTGCATTGAAGGCTTAAGAGGAGGTACAGAAGGAGGAGGGCATGGACTTTTTTTTTGCAGAGAAGAATTAACAGTATGTAGTTCTTTCCCTTTTCTCCTGAAATGAGAAAAGGTGAGCTCAACTCCTCCCTCACACCTCACGCATGCCTTTGCTAGTACAGCAAAACAGAGAGACTTTTAATTCTTACAGACGGAATAAACTGTTTGCAGAAATTACATGAGTAAGGTCACTATCCTGTTGACTAAGAGGCCATTCTCTTTCTCTTCAGATCTATCGTTATGCTGCCTGGTGTGCAGGCTAATTTGTTTATGACATGACACAAGGATTTGATTTTCCGTCTCTTACTCCCATGGATAAATAATTCTTTCACAGCTCATCCATCACAGCTGTGGTCTCATTTTGATGTTATCTTGGCAGCACTTGATGCACTGGCATCATTACTGGCAAATGCTGCAAAACAAAACAACTAAGTATATGTGTTTTAAAAACATTCATTAAAAGAAAATGATAATATATTTTGCTATGGTAACAGCGGTACCCATGTCCCATACATCCTGTGGAATATTTTTCTGTTGCTACAAGCCTCATATTCTGTTGGAAGGCAAAGTGGGGGTATTGTGGGTAACAGATCAAGATGGCAGTTACAAGTAGCAAGACTAATTCACAGCTTTGATATACAGCGAGTCTTCCTGCAGTGAAGATGTGTGCTTTTCTGGGGCAACCTTTGATAACACTACTCCAGTTTAGTCCAATTTTGCTTTCTGTTAGGAGATTCAAAGATGAAGTAATAAGGTCTAAGGGCTTGCATACAGGGTGACATTCAGAATACTTAATCTGAATTCACTTTAAATTCACAGTTCCTATTGATTAAACTGCATTAAATCCCTGTGTGGACACTCACATTCAGGATTCAAGTAGCCTTAATTCAGTTTAGTTTTGTTTACTTTGGGGCAGATCTACACTACCTGCCTGAATCGGCGGGTAGAAATCGATCTCTCGGGGATCGAATTATTGCATCTCGTCGGGACATGACAATCGATCCCCGAATCAATGCTTCTACTCCACCAGCGGTGGTAGGAGTAAGCGCCGTCGATGGGGGAGCCGCGGAGGTTGATTTGCCGCCGTCCTCACAGCGGGGTAAGTCGGCTCCGATATGTCGAATTCAGCTACGCTATTCACGTAGCTGAATTTGCATATCTGAAATCGCCCCCCCCCCCCCCCAGTGAGGACGTAGCCTTGGAAGAGAATTAAGCTAAACTGAATTAAGGGTATATCACACAGTGCTCCTTTATGGCTGGGCATGGTGTGGCAGGCTCTCTCTTCTCTGGCATCTCCTGCCAACAGTCGCTGCAGATCAGTGGTGGGCTGCTCTTCTCATGATTCAGCCCTCTGACCAAGTCACAATTTAGTTCCAACCCTTCTGGGGTAAGAAAAGTGCAATTAAAAGTTCAAAAACATCCCAACCCCAAAAATTCTTCTGCCCCCACTTGGACTATACCACAGACCCCTCCTTGAGATTCAATCTTCAGCTGAACCTGGTTTCATCAATCCTTACATCAGACCTACACCCCCCCCCTTCCTCAGGGCTAATAGTGGAACTCCATCCCACCCTTTGCTTGAGGTTCTGGCCTGGGGACCTTGTATTAAAAGTTCTCCTTCTGCTGAGCTCTTTGTGCAACTTCCCTACAGCCTGCTTTTAACACAGCCTCTTCTCTCATCCCCAGGCCTCTGGCTTCTCCCTAGATGCTCTCAGCTCTTTACTGGAACACCAACCCCCCATGATTGCCTCTCTGTTCTCTGCACCCTTTCCAGGTCCCACAACGGGTAATAATTTTGTCCCTGTGGCCTTCTTCAGTTGGCCTTCTCCAGGCCACTCCCAGATAGGAGGAATACCCTACTGCCGATCTCCTGGGTTTCTCTGTCATAGGTCCCTCCTGAGCCTCCTCTATAGCTTTCACTCCCTCTTTACTGAAAAAGACCCAGCTCCTCTCAGTTGGGTCTAATAACAAATCTAGCCTGATTTGCAGTTAATTTATAGCTCGAAGTATAGCTCCAATTAACCCTTTTAGTGCCAGTGTAGGCATAAACGCCATCACAGGGCACTTTAATTCTGAACGAGAGTGTCCACACAGGGGTTTGACTGTGGTTTAACTAATCCACTTAAAGATCACATTTTTAGTTATTTGGCTTATCTTTCCGGATGCCCTAAACAACATGTGCTGGAACAGTACTCTAGCCTTACTCATCCCATCCTTACTTTGGATCTCTCTTCAGCCACTCCATGAGCAAAATGCAAACTGGGGAGAGAGTTCAAAGAACAATAAAAATTATTTAGGAGCTCATGGAGTTGTCTTCAGAAGAAGGCGTAACATAACTAAATATGTTGTAGCTTGGTTAAGTGGTGATTAAGGCATAAGAATGTAAAAATATTCAAAGGATATAAACACGAGCAGCTTATATTTGGTCAAAAAATTAAATACAATAGCTGCAACCATGTTCACATCCTTTCATATTGATTTTGCATTGGGATGATCACATTTTGCTGGTACTAATGATCATGGAATACAAGTTTCAAAGTGCATTTGTGGGGGGTGAATTTTAAATTTGCACACATCACTATTCACATCAGAAGAGCTTTGGTTTTTGTCCAGCTGAGGAGTTGACAGCAACACTATATGTCATATCTCATTAAGCCTGACAAACAGCAGAATTTGAATTTCAAATCCCAAATCAAGAGCTGAACACTTTCAATTAACTATTCATGGTCAATCCATAGAGCAAAGGAAAAAGTTATCAAAGAATTCACTGACTAAATTTATAAGACGAATTCAAGGAAATAGCTATCTGCTTGCAAGTATTCTGCAAGCACAGAGACTAAATTTTTCAAATTACATTATTCATTACAAATTATTAATTCAGCTCTTGTATGCACCAAGGGGTGAAGAGAATGAGGTGGAACTATTAGATGAGGTAGAAAGTTGTATAACTAGAACCAATGGGATGACAGTAAGTAAAATTCAGGATAAATATTAGGAAAAACTTTCTCCTGGTGAGATCGATACGACTGTGGAATAGTCTTCTAAGGAAGTAGTAAAAAAAACAATCACCAGATATATTTAAAACTATATTCCGCAAGATTCTAGCAAACATACTGTAGGGAACAGTTCTTCACTAGTGGAGGGAAGATCGGATGACTTCAAAGGTCTTCGCAGCTCAAATTTCTTTGATTCTATAGACATGACCTACAAATCAACTAAACCTTTGAACAGTTATCTGTCACTTTAACCATCCCCAGATAGTTTCGTATCACATCCACAATCAGAAGGAGCAGCAGTTCACATATTTTGAAAAAAATGTAGCCTCCATTCTTTGTACAAGATTTTCTTTCAGCCTTTTGTGCTGCCAGCAACTATTATACTGTAGCTACAGTCTCTGTGACCATAAGTACTTGGCCTCTCTACTGAGACTGGGAAAAAGGTGCCTATTCATGCCGACTGTGATGTGGGCTAGAGAGCAGACTGAAATCACTAATTCATTTTACATTGGCAACTGTGGGCAATTCTGGTCTCCCATGTTTAAGAAAGCTGAATTCAAACTGGAACACGTACAGCCAACCTATCTCACGAGAGAAGACTAAAGGAGCTTAGCTTGTTTTGCCTAAACAAACAAAGACTGAAGGGAGATATGACTGCTTCTATAAATAAATCAGAGGGATAAATACCAGGAAGGGTGAAGAATTATTTAAGTTAAACATCAATGTTGACACAAGAACAAATAGATATAAGCTGGCCATTAACAAGTGTAGGCTTGAAATTCGATGAAGGTTTCTAACCATCAGAGGAGTGAAATTCTGGAACAGCCTTCCAAGGGGAGCAGTGGAGGCAAAAAACCTAATTAGCTTAAAGACTAAGCTTGATAAATTTATGGAGGGGATGGTATAATGAGACGGCCTACAATGGCATGTAGCTGATCCGCAACTGCCAGTAGCAAAAAATCCCCAATGGCTGGTGGTGGAACACTAGATGGCAAGAGGTCTGAGGTACTGCAGAGAATTCTTTCCCAGGTATCTGGCTGGTAGGTCTTGCCGACATGCTCCAGGTTTAATGATCACTATATTTGTATTGGGAAGGAATTTTCTTCCTAGTTAGATTGGCAGAAAGCCATTTTTTTTCCTGCCTTCCTCCACAGCATGGGACACGAGTCACTTGCTGGCTTAAACTAGTGAAAATGACGGATTCTCTGTAACTTCAAGTCTTTAAACCATGATTTGAGGACTTCAGTAACTAGGCCAGAGGTTCCTGTCTATTACAGGAGTGGGTGGATGAGGTTCTGTGGCCTGCAATGTGCAGTAAGTCATACTAGATTATCACAATGGTCTCTTCAAGTCTTAAAGTCAATGAGTCTATGAGATGGCAACATGGAGTGCAGTGGCAGAATGAGGAGGCTCTTTGATACCCGTGGCCCTTTATTTAAGTTGAAAGTTTCTAAATTTATCCTTGTTGATTTATCTAAGCACAAAATATCTGACCCAAATATCATCGGGAAAATTGAAGTGCAAAAAATGGATGTGCTCAAGCTTTTAAAGGACTGTTCCCCTGAGCAGAGAGCAAGCATAGAAATACTCAGCCCACAAGGAATCTGTTAGAAAACTGTTTTGAGCAGCCAAAAAGAGAAGGTTATTCCCCTGCTATGATTGCTTTAAGTCTGATATTTTTATCTGATCTACTCCTAAGGGCTGATCCTCAGCTGGTGTCAATTGGTATCATTTCATAGAAGTCAATGCAGCTATGGCAATTTACACCAGTGGAGGATCTGGCCATTGACTGGCATTTTATCTCATAACTATCCATATATAGAGGCATCTGTTTTATACAGGACTCCTGTAACAGCATGTTAGAAGGATTCCTCCAGTTCTGGGTTACTTGAAGGCACAAAATACCATTGTGCTGCCGCCGCCCCCTTTAACCTTGAGCTCACTGAGAAGGGCGATAAATATGCTCAGAGTTCTAAAACACAGAGCTAATGGTCAATATACTCATCTGTGCTCTTTCTCCCAGAAGGAGCTTGACCTCCCCTCCATTCTCTCCTCTTCCATTTCCCTCCAACCCGTAAGAGCAAAGAAATGGCAACCCTCTGCCCCAAGTGGATGGAGAACCATTGCACAGTATTCCCTGCACCTGGTCCGTGAAATAAAGAGCACTCTCGCCCAAAACATCTGCCAGTGGCAGCTGGGGATTGGTTGACTCAAGGGATTCCCTGGCAGAACTCCTTCCTTGGCGCTCTGAGATTCCACATAGGCAGGGGAGATCACCTGGGGGCCAGATCTGCTGGGTTTAAAGCCACTTTGCACTAGTGGACTAATAGAAAGTGACATTAAAGACTGTGTCCTAGTCGTTCCCTCCCCCCCCAATATCTATTTTATTTGATTCTCTAAATGCATTTTTCTTTCCTTCCCTCTCATTTTTTATGGGTATTATACTTAGATTCCACTCTCACAACTCCAACTGGCAGGTGATGGTTACTCACACCCTTAGCAGGAATGTTGGACACCATGACTGCTGAGCAACACTTAATTCATATTGGGTCAAATCCTATAGTCATCACTTGGACAAATTGCTTTCAATGAGTTTTTTCCTGAGTAAGAACTTCAGTATGTGGCCCATTATGTTTACACAAACTCTATTTGCTTAGTATTAATGTCAATCATAGAGCAAGTCAATGTTTGAAATACTTGTAAATCTAGTTCAAATAAGCATTTTCACTAAAAATACCAAGTCTCAAACAGACATGGGACAGTCTCCAGACAGTTACATAGGATGTTGCCCAGAATGCAATTAATATAGCTGGGTCATAATACATAAAGCAGCACAGAACAGAACCAAAAAGAAAGCAGATTTGGAATAGAAAGGTAATACTGTTATAGAAGAATGATTTGTCTGATGCTACCCAGGTGCCAGTTAATCTAGTGTATCATGAGCCTGATTTTCCAAGAGATTTTTGTGACAAGTGAAAAAGGAATGTCTTAATTTAATGCTAATAGACCTATCATAAACATCCAACATACTAGCCAGATGTTTGGAAGACTATCCTTGCAGACAAAGAGTTTTCATGCACAAACCACAACATTTTCATCACATCATATTGTTTCCACTCTCAGTAACTCTGTTGCTGCAACAGCTTAGAAATAGAAACCTTCCCACAAAACCTTGTAAATAGCGCTATAGTGATCAGGGATCAGACTACACCCCAAGGGCTTCATATGATCCTAAGACCTATCAGTTCATATCAGGCCAATGATTTATATGCATAATTCTCCATTGTGTTCTGTGTAAAAATCAATGAGATCCTACAGTCCTATGAATCGGTTAACGACACAGGTAGCTGATGCATTTTTGTTGTTTTGGAAGATGACCAAGACAGCATGATATTCATGACCTAAGTTTTATCTCACTGTATTCCCACAAGGACTTTGATTTGGCAAAACACTTCAGCACATGCTAAAATTCCATTGAAATGAGCATCTTAAAAAGATGCATAACCAATTGCACTAACTAGACAATTTAAAACTGCTTTAAGAGAAGGGGTCTGTTGAGGTCCTAAGATCATAAGGAGCATCAGCTCATTCTGTGTGTTTAAATAAAAATTGTATGAAATCACTGATTCCTAAACACAAGGTTATCAGCATCATTTGAATGAACTATTGAATGTCCCTAGAATTTCAGAGGCTCAGATGGTCCCTTCCCTTAGTATTAAATTCACTATTAAAAATTGTACCCAGGAATCAGTATTTAAAAGGATTACAAGTACTTAGTTTATAAATGTACAAATTATACAGAAATAGAATGCTATTATAGATACAGAAATGCAATATGAAAAATACCAACTTTATTAACATTTTAAATTGGCAAGATCAAGAACTCAAAGGTAAGAAACTGAAAAACTTACAGTGGCACCAGCAATGTTACAACTGCCAACCTTCATATTCTCTTATTATAGTTTCAGATACCCTGTTTTCAGTTGCTTATAACTTTGCCAAACTTTAAGCAGTTGGGCTGAAATTTTTCCATGTCAGATATCTGCCTCAGGGTGATCTTATTTATTTATTATGAAAGTTTCAGGAAAAATGTTGCCACTGTTTCCAAGAGTGTGATTAACAACAACAAAAATCTTACATTTTTATTGCAAAACAGGCACCTCCATGATTTGAGGCAGAGACTCGATATTTTCCATGAACTCCTCCCACTCCCCAGTTTTGGCAAAGTGATAAGCCTCTGGGAAATTACAACTCACACATGCTCAGTAGAGACCTATTTTGACAGCTAAAATCTCCAAATATCCCATCTATACTGAACATGCTCCAGCCCAGCGCAGCAGGAGATGAGCCGAACTATCCCTGCAGTTGCTGCTCCTGGGTGCTGCAGGGCCAAACATCAGAACTGAGAGTGGGGAAATTTTTCTGTGCTTTCAGTGCTCCCCCTGCTGATGCCCAGGCAGTGTGGAGGAGGAGGTGGAAGCTGCATGACTGAACTGCAGAGCAGTGAGGAACAGGGAATGTGTGATCTGGGAAATAGATACAGGATGGGTGGGAACCAGGGTAGGAATTTAGACGGCGGTGGGGAGAAGAGCCTGTTGTGGGAGAATGGTAGGGGGGAGGCGGGTTGGGAACATGAGTATGAATGGACAAAACGGGAACTGGTTTTAGTAAATGGAATGCACCAATCATCCGTCTCTGCAGGTGGGGGCGGAACTATATGCTTGAGTTCCTCTCCATGGGCTCGGCCTTAGTGGGAGCCCAGCATGGCACCACCAGCATTTCCTGAAAGTGTCCATACACTATTTAGGGATCTTAGGCAGGAATTTCCTTTCGCCAGAACATTGCACATTACCCAACACGGCTTCATTAGATTGTAATTTTCTTCACTTCCTTTGTGTCTTGTTTCTCTGGCACTCCGCCAATAGCTAATAGCTTGAAATAAATCTCAGTCAGGATGACAGCTCATAATGAAAACAAAGGTGAATTCCCAAAAGGGAAAGTTAATGGTTGGAGCCATTAAGGTTCTAACTCCCACAGGCCCTGAAATATCCACTAAAGCTCCAGGTCTAGTTTACTTTCCCCTGCTACGGTGACTAATTTCACCAAGATATTTGATGGCAGCTGTCTTTTACCAGGTGAAAGCCCATCTCCAGCTGAACAGACATCTATCGCCTGTGAATCAGAACTTGAGAAGAAGATGTGAAAAGGATTGAGTCCACAGTGTTATTTTCTCTTCCTCTGAGCGTGGAGCTCTAACCTGCAGAGAGGGCAGGAAATCTGACTCTTACTCCCTGCTTCCAGCTGTCCTCCTGTTGGAGGATGGAGATGTCATTGAGAAGCTGTAGGAGAGGGCATGTGTTATGCTTTTGTTGAGAATTAGAGCAGGCCCAGAGTCTGAGCTAGGGCTGGGAGACAGGCCCAGGAACTATGAATATGGCCACTATGAACTTGCACCACACTGCGCGGAAGAATCAGCCAGAGACCCAAAAGAAGGAGGTGCCCCCAGGCCCTGATTGCTGATTCAGGGACCGATGCGTTAGGGACAACAAGACTGTTTTGTTTTCTTATATATTTGAGCATCTGCTTGTCAGTGAAGAGACTTAAGTGATTTCTGGGTGATTCCTTGCCTCCACAAAAGCTGTCAGACAGTTCTCCATCCCAAAGCAAGAGGTGGGAGTTTGGAACAAACTCCAACAGCAGGGAGACTCTACCACATAAGAACAGGTGGAAAGATAAATATTTCAGGCAAAGAAAATGAACAAAAGAACTTGCAGAAGCTGTTAATTTTGAAAGCATTGAGGTTAGTGTTAATAGCACTGTAACCCTTCTTCCAGGTGTTGCCACCAGCAACTAGGGCCGGGTTCAGTATCTAGGGGTTCCTATTCAACAATACAACACAAAAGCGGCTTAAGCCCTCACCCAGTGGGACAATTACACACCATCCCCTGGGCACCAATAAGAGGTAATACTTCCCCTCTCACAAGCACAGAGTCTGAGTGTAGCAAAAACTTTTAATAAAAGGAGGGAATTAACTCAGCATTAATTTGGGAAAACACCACAATTTGGGTTCATAAACACAAACCATGAGCAAAAGCTCCACCCCCAATGAAGTAGGGCATGTCCTTTTCTCCTCAGGATCTTAAATACAGCAACCCAAGAGTCCCTGTAATGTGCCTGTCCCTTCTCTGTACCCCACTCACAGTTGCTGTCCTTGACCAGTGCATCCCCAAAGTCCAGATGTTCATCTGCACAGTTTACTTCCTACCCTGCATGGAGGGCGACAGGGGGTGGGAGGGGTAAGGAGGCACCTTACATGCTGCACTGCTCGGGCACTCGCTTGTCACCTCAACGGTTGATTGTCAGACCCCTGTGGGGCTCTGCTTTGGCCCTCTCCACCAGCTTCTCTGCTGGCCGCTTGCCACACCTCTCCACCAGGCGCCCTGCTAGCCGCTTGCCACGCCTCTCCACCAGTTTCCCACTCACCAAGGTGTCATCAGGCCCCCCATCACACACTTAACACAGCTCTCAGTGATTTCAGCTGTTAGTGGGACCTCACTGCTGGTGTACACCAGGCAGTCTCTTGCAATAGAGACACTGTCCCACAGTAGGTCTAATACTTACACCTAGGTATCAGTGATTTCAGCTCTGCAGCATGTAACAAGACTCTCAATTGAGTCTAAGTTAGCCCTTTTATTATACCATGGGGAGCAGAAGGGTCAAATGGCATCTAGGACCCTTAAACAGGGCCCACAGCATCAGGTACAAGTACCTATCACCACCCTCTCTCAACTTACTTGACTTTCGAACCCATGTTTCCTGCCTAGTGAGCGCTGTTCAGTTGAGGGTGAGTCCCTCCATTGGGGTATGCCAGGTACAGTTCTGCTGCCCTTGGTTCACACAAGAAGGATAACAATGCTTTATTACTCCTGTCCCAATAACAAGGAGACCAGCGATCCAACACCAGTCACAAGTGATCATTTGGGCATGCAGTCCCATCATGCTGAGCATCTACGTAGGGTGGGTATGTCCATGCAAACGAGATCAGCTTCTGAAGTCTTTTTCCACAGCTCACCACTAGATATCAGGGGAGAGCTCATTCAGACCTGCTTACATCACTATATGTGGTCCCAGCCAAAACCATTACTGGATGAGTTGTGGAGAAGCCTAGTGAACTCAGTGATAACGCAAACCAATCATGCCCTCAAGTTCCCTGTACAAAGGGAGCCAAGGTTGCATTCTCCTTGTGCATAACACCACAATCACCACCAACTTTCAGGCAACTTGAGGGGTCTTGGTAGGGGCTAGAGCCAGGAAGAGGGGGGCAGACCCAGGAGATGCTTCAGATCCTTTGGAATCTGCCAGTTTTGGGGGTGGTCTTGCTCCCTTCCCTCCACAACCAATTTCTCTGTTAAGGGTTCCCCCAAATACCTCATCTCCTATTATTTTTCATGCAGAAGGGGACAAGGTAACCTTTCCTGGGTAAGGAAAGAGATTTGTCCCTAACTCCTCTCATTCCCCATTCTTTCTTTAGTTATCACTTGCAGTTTTGCCTTCCTCAAGGATGGACACTTTAGGCAATTCTATAAATCGGGGCTGGTCAACTTCCAGTGCTGCAGTCAGTGTGGGTTCTATACATCTGTAACATGGCTCCCACTCACTGCTACTGCATCTCCTTGTGTCTAGATCTGGGAAAGTAGCTCTCACAGTACTGGGTGTCCCCTTCTTCTCTCTGCGATAGTTTGTCTTCTGATAACTTGGCCCTCTGGCCAGGTCCTGATATAGTCCATGGGCAGTTATGAAGTCCAGCAGGACCACTGTCCAACTGCCTTCTGTGAATGGTGGTCAACCCCAGCTCAGGGCCCTGTGCCACTGTACCAGTGGCTGGCGAGGGGAACTCTCGTGCCTACTACACCAGGTTCCAGCCAAGGGGCCCTATAACTAGCAATCTAGAACTGCTCAAGCCCCTTCCCTGTTGCTGTTTCCCTGGGCTCCTTCCTACCCAGCCTCTCTCTCTTCCCTTGCCTCTTCCTGGGTTTACCAGAGGAGCCTACTCTACTTCCTGTGGCTACTTTCACCTCCTCCTTTCATCTTCTCCTAGCCCCCACCAGAGAGTAACTACTACCTCCTTTCCCTGTAGCCTCCTTCCTGGTGTTTGACAGCTGTCCCAGCCCTTCTCCAGCTGGGCTTCACTCTTAATTAATTCTGGTCCTCCCAGGTGATATCAGGTAACTTAACTGGCCTCTCAGGCCATCATTAACCCTATATGTTCTAGCATAGAATGCACACCACAGCACAGTATCCAGGGTCATTATATTCTAGAGTGAACGTTTGGTTTGTTCAGACTTTATTTATTTTCAGGATTAGTGCCAAATCCTATAGTCCTGACTTTAAAATCCCACTGACTTCTATGAAACTTTTCTCTGTTAAGAACCCCAGGATTTGGCTTCTATTATGTAAAGAAAAAAAAAAGCTAGAAAAAAACAGTTACTCTCCAGCCATTAGAGAGGATATGCATACACCGAAATCTGGACTAATTAAATATTTAGGCCCTGATGGTTAAAAGGACATCAATATAACTTCTGATTTTCTACTAGCAGACAGTTACACATGCAAAGAATCATGGGTGCATTTTAAAGCACTTGAGTGTCTAACAACCTCATTTGCTAGCACAATCATTTACAATAAATATCTAAGTAATATAAGATGCCATCAATTACAGGTGCCTGCAAAATTGTTCGACACAAAATTGGAGGGCAATTTTCAGTACAGGAGAATGCAAATCAAGCAACAGGAAACATAAAGAAAAAAATTCAATAAGCTCCATAAATAAAACGAGAGAAATCCAAATCATTCAGCATAACCCACTGTTGCCATATCTGTCTTTCTTTAATCTGCACTGAAAACAAAGAGCGTAGATGACTTGATGAAATCAAACATCACATTTAGAGCAATACATTCTATGCTGAGCGATCATTCTTGATCTTGCTATTCTTGGTCCTTTTCTGAATGATGACCAGCCACTCATGAGGTCTAATTAACTTTCTCTGGCATTAGTCTGAAATCACGTAGCACATTAGTAAACCTAATTTCATAGAAACCCATCAAATGGAGAGATTATTGTCTAGAGGAGGAGAAGGCAACAGACACATTTTGGGTTTGATGACTGCAGAGCTCCTTAAATATTTCTTTGGCTTTCTTTGTGGAGTTATGATTTCACAGTATGTATCTAGCAAAACCGCGATAGCTCATTTTGATTTTTGTATTTTAAACCATGTTTTTATGGGGTGCATAACTCACATAATTCAATTTATATTGGGATGGAAGTTGACTCATATTTTCTCTTCTTAGATGCAATGTTTTTTTTAAAATGGCTTAATCGGTTAACTTGTTTTTTTTTTTGGTTTAAAAGATTATTCTCAAATTTTGGATTTTTTAATGCTTTAACTACAAAATGGTGATGTACAGGAAAAATGCATGATATCTAATATTGTGTACCTAAGTCAAATCCAGGTAGTTCATCTCAGCTGTGATCATTTAGGGCATAATCCAAAGCCCATTGAAAGATTCTCATTGGCTTCACTGGGTCTTGGATCAGTCCCTTATTAATATCAATTTGTATCCAGCTTGGCAGTACACTGTATAACTCAGTGGGTGAGATGACTCATTACTAGTTAGATGAAGGCCAGGGAATAAAAGCCATAGATGTTTACATTCTGTGAAGAAGCAAGAATACTAAATGAAACTGCCCATTCAAAAACAAATTGCACTGAGCATTTGATCTTTTGAAATCTGATGTCCTATCACATACTTTATAGTGTGTTTTAAGTTCTTGTAAACTATTTCACAATGTTTGCTTTATTATTTGTAGGGCCCTACCAAATTCACGGTCCATTTTGGTCAGTTTCACGGTCATAGGATTTTAAAAATCACACATTTCATTATTTCAGCTATTTAAATCTGAAATGTCACAGTGTTATAAATGTTGGGGTCCTGTCCCAAAAAGGAGTGGTGGAGGTGGGGGGGTCGCAAGGTTATTATGGGGGGGTTGCAGTACTGCTCCACTTATTTCTGTGCTGCTGCTGGCGGCGGCGCTGCCTTCAGAGCTGGGCAACTGGAGAGTGGTGGCTGATGGCTGGAAGCCCAGCTCTGAAGGCAGAGCCACTGCCAGCAGCAGTGTAGAAGTAAGGATAGCATGGTATGGTATTGCCACCTTTCCTTCTATGCTGCTGCCTTCAGAGCTGGGTCCTCAGTCAGCAGCCGCCACTATCCATCCACCCAGCTCTGAAGGCAGCAGCACAGAAGACAGGGTGGCATGGTATTGTACAGTATGGTATGGTATTACCACCCTGATTTCTACGCTGCTGCTTTCAGGGCACTGCCTTCAGAGCTGGGTGCCTGGCCAGCAGCCACCGCTCTCTGGTCACCCAACTCTGAAGGCAGTGCAGAAGTAAGGGTGGCAATACCGTGACCCCCCTAAAATAACCGTGCGATCCCCCTGCGCCGCCCTTTTGGATCAGGGCCCCAAATTTGAGAACCCTGGTTTCCCCTGTGAAATCTGTATAGTATAGGGTAAAAACATACAAAAGACCAGATTTCACCCAGGGAGGCCAGATTTCACGGTCCGTGACATGTTTTTCATGGCTGTGAATTTAGTAGGGCCCTAATTTTCTGTATGCATAAGGTATGGCTGCATTGGAGTCTATTCATTCTGTTTCTAGCTTGTGAACACTATTATGTTTTTTTTTGTTTTTTTTTAAGTGAGGCGTTCCAAGTTCCAAGTATGGCTGCCATCTGCTCTTTGAAGAAAAAAAACAAGAAAGCTAATTCAAGGGAATTTGTAATGCTTCTTTGCATAAAAGGTCTCTGCTCCACCATTCCCTTTTTGCCCCAGTATGACTGCCAAAGTCTATTTCCTGTATGATGGAGTGGATCTTAGGTATGTTTGTGCTGATTGTCAGTGACTACATAGAAGAAAAGTTGATCAAAGTATAGGGAAATATATGAACAAGAATACTCCAGTATTCCAAACAAGACTCGGGGGGCAATCTTAGATCCTCATACTATGCTCTACTTCTAATTTTAGCCCCACATTCTATGTTCCACATGAAATGATCACTCTGACATACCAGCCTGATCTATATAGCCATACATAAGGGGAATGATGTTCTTATTGATTCCCGAGAGCTAAGGAAATGCTGTCTGAAAGCAATAGAAGAAGGGGTGTGGTAAAGATAGACTGAAAGTACAGAAGATATAAAAAGCAGCATGTTTAGAGGAAGTTCACTAAGGGTCTGGTTTGCATCTTCCATACTGTAATCAAAGACAACAGTCTCCCTATTGTTGCAATTGAAAAAAAATATTAAATAATGTATCCCTTCCCCAACCAGCATTTTAAAGGGGGGATATTAAAACCAGTATTCCCTCTGTGATAGTCAAAGTTCAGTAAATTTCATTAAACTGGAGAAAGTTTCCTTGGGAAGTCAGAATTTATGAGTAATAAAACAAAACAAAACAAAACAAAAAACCCTTCAGATTTCTGATTCATCCTCCTAACCCATCACTTTCCCTATGGAGAATTTCTTTCTTTCTTTCTCTGTGATCAAAAGAGAAAGAAGTATGCTGTGTACTTTTACACAGTTCTTTACAAAATCCTCTATATTGTAATGTTCTCAGAAAATTAATCAGCCTCAGATCATTGAAATTAATATTTCTGTTATGGATTACTAACTGGTGAAAGGAAGAGCCCAACACAAGCTCTATTTTAGTTCTGTGATAGCCATGAATTATCAGCATTAAATTGAGTAAGGGAACATTATAGAACAGCTATATTGCTGAGTTTTCCACCCTACTAACAATAATAGCAGACAAATATCCTTCTGAGTACTCTTCAAAAGATAACTGAAATATTCTTCTAGACAGTTTTTCTTCAATTTGCAGCCATATATTAAAAAACACTTCCAGTCTGCTGAGGTTTTCAAACAGGCAACCAGAAAGAAAGCAAAATAATTGCAAAATGACCACTAATTGTAAAATAAAAAATAAAATAAAATACATAGGGGAAAACATTTACTAATGAATGCAGATTTAACCCAGACCAAATAAAAATATCTAAGTTAATTAGTGTAGGTGAGATTAATAAGGTATCTTCATTTACATACTATCAAAATTATTTTAAATTCACTCAAACAGCAAACAGTATTGTGGATCAAGTATGCAGGTGCTGGAGAATGTTAACAATCAACAATGTACTACTCAGATGTCACATTGGTGAAATGATCATGCTTTAATTCCTAGCCATAACAAGACTTTTACCACTATGTTTGCAATGTAGGAATAAAGTAAGTTTATTTCTTTCTTTACAAAATATAAATTGCTTTTCCCTTTGATTGCCATACATTTATTTAAGATAGCATATGGTATTGATTGTATCTGGACATTGTTCCCAAACATTCACTGAATGGATGTGTAGTGTATGAGGAGCTTGGAGGTTCAGCTGATAAAGCACTAGTGCCTGATTCTTTGCTGCCTTACACCTTTGGCAGCTGTTTGCAGCTTTACAAAGTAAATGCAAACTGGGTGTATATATCTCCCAAGTCAGAACGGTAATATTTAGCACCTTGCACAGGTATTACAGCTACACAAGGTGCAAGGCAGTGGAGAATCAGGTTCTCGTTCTTTCACGGTTGTCTACAAATCAGCTGAGGAGATCAACATTAATTCTGGTGTTTGAACAGTGTGTCCCAATTCTGCTCCCAGTTATAATGTAGATCTTCCACAATTCCATTCTTTTCAGCTATGCTGTAACTCATGGCATAATTGGCCATTAAGTACCTATAGGTGATCATGCCTGAGAATTGATTGGTAAATATTTCATCATTTCATAATAGTCAACCTTTCTATGTTTAGTGTTTACAGGAGATCTGTGAATGGTAACTTCTTTTTCTTCTGTGCACAAACACAATTTAAAATGATTACCTTTGACCTCAATCCCTAATTTCTAGCAACCTTTTCAATCAGGTGCTTGTTGAGTACCGTACATACTCGTTCAGTAGCCCGTTCATTTATAAGCTGACCCCCCAAGATGGTTAGGTAAAAATAGCAAAAATGGTATGACCCTTTCATAAGCCGACCATATATTTCAGAGGCTGGCAAACTTTGGCTCCCGGCCATCAGGGTAAGCCACTGGCGCGTCGGGATGTTTTATTTACCTGGAGCGTCTGCAGGCATGGAGCCCCTCAGCTCCCTGTTGCCGCGGTTTGCTGTTCCCAGCCAATGGGAACTGTGCGCCAATTCCCGCAGCTCCCATTGGCTGGGAACGGTGCATCGCTGCAACAGGGAGCTGAGGGGCTCCATGCCTGCAAACGCTCCAGGTAAACAAAACGACAGTGTATTAGATATTCAATTCAATGATTCCATAGAGTTTAAAATCATCAAATTTTGGTGTAGATCAGTTTATAAGCCGACCCCCGCTCTTTGATGCATCACTTTTTTACCAAAAATATTCGGCTTATGAAAAATGAGTATATACAGTAAATCTAGCAGTAGCCTTTAGTCCTTTCAACTGATGTTTCCCTGGGATACACCACAGTGATTCATAACTGAGACTACTGAAGGATATGCTTAGATAGAAACTCAGCGTGGGTGCAGGAACAGAAGCTAAACATAGTGCATGTACTGTTTTCCAGCTAGCTTGAAAAGGACATCAGCACAAAAGGAACATCCTGTTAACAACAAATTCTGGCTTTTGGTGTCTGCACTTCCCATGTGCCATCTTGGAAAGGCACCCCTAAACTTTTGAAATATTGCCCAGATGCCATAATGAGTATGCTGAGCACAGCTCCTCTTAAAAATATTATTGTTGGCAAACATGGCTGGCGGGAGCAGGGAAGGAACCTCTTCGCCAGGAATAATGGCCAAACGCTGACTTTATCCTCAGCAGCCCCTGCCAAGCATTTTAACATTTCCTTGTAAATCAGGGAATTTTACCAGAAAGTCAACCACATATTTAAAAAATAGGAGCACTGTGTTAGGCTGGTAGCTCACGGTGACTACTATGGCCAATGAGACTTTTGAACATCCCCATCTTTAATCTTACCTTGTCACCCACAATACCCCAGTTGTCCATACAACACGATGGTGCCTTGAGACCTGACTGGGAGTGCTAGCCACTACTGCTATAAAAATAAGTAATAGTTGTGTCTCAATGTCACGACAACTCTTCAACAGCTAAGGGTAAAATACAGTGGTTAGTGAAGATCAGAGGCAAAGCCTTGTTTACAACCAAGCTCGTTTGGTGAAACAATTCTGCCAGCCACATGCGTTTACTTTATTATACTAATTTTCCACTTGTTCATATCGTGTTACTACATGGTGAGCTGCCAATGGTAAATCACAAAATTGAACCATGAAGTTACATGGGACCAAATCCTCAAGAATTCAGCCCCCATTTAGGCACCTAAATAAGAACCAGATTTTCAAAACTGTTCAGTCTATCCTCTCTCAAGCTTGGTGCTATTCTATCAAAGGCACTGACCAGTGGGATTTTCATATGTGTACAAATGCCTTACGTGATAACCCCACTCTTTTATTCGTTTGACTTGTCAAAATATACAATCGCAGTTTGAGATTTGAGAAGCTACTTGTCAGCTAATTTATCAATTGCTCTTCAAAAGCTGTATTTTCTTTGTGATTGGTTAGAATTTTTTTTCCAGTTCATGGAAGTGGTTAGAGGGTAATGTCTAGAATCAGGCATTTTGTAGCCACCTCATATTTGCATGTACCTGCTTAGGCACTTGGCTTGCAACCACTGCTGGGATTCTTTTCAGACAACAAATGCTACATTAAAAGTGATTATAGGATTTGCACAAAGCACACTGGAAAGAACTCGGCTGATGGTCTAAACCATCACAATCACATCCTTTTGTGACCTTGTCCAGGTTTGAATCCATCTTCCCAGGGGAGAATAGGAAAGTGAGCATGCCCACCTCACCACAGTTCCTCAAACAAAATGTGTCAGGTGTTGTTGATGCCAAAACATATACTATGCTATTGGTAGACACATGTTCCATTTATTTAAAGAGTATATTTTGTGTATGTCATGCTATGCAGAAAATAGATCTTATAGTCTAAAACATTGCAATTGTTTTAATTTATTTTTCTATCATTAGGATCAAATTTGTTTGTTTTAAATACGATGATAGGGACAACTATCTCCTAGACAGTTATTTTTTTAAAATGGGATCCACCCTTTAAAGAATTTTTCTTTTTAGTTTTGGGGTTGCTCTGCCCGATTTGGTTCAATAGGCGAACAAATGCTGCTTTCATTCAAACAGAAGATGGAATTGGTAACAACCTAGCAACAGGGTGGGTCCACACTGAAATACACTCAGGAAAAAGCACAGAAATATACTGCCATTAAAAAAGTATGCTTGGAAACAAAATATTCCCATCAAGATTCCTATTCAATTAATCTCAAGGCTGTTTAAAAGAGAGGAAATTCCTTATGGCAAAAATACGATGTCAGAATAAAATAGCGAATAGAGGTAAAAACCACAACAGCCAATAATGCAAAGGGAAATTTCAGCATGACTTTGAAATATGTAACATACTTGAGAGGGATTTTTAATGCACAAAAAAGATACAGTCCATAAAATAGTCTCATTTTATATGGAAGAGTCTAGCTTCTCTTCTTCCTATGTTCCTTGTACTCCACCAGCTAGATGTAGGTATCCTACACCATACTGTGTTTAGTGTTTATCAAATCAATTCAGAGTTGCCACAGTAGGTAAGGATTAGTTTTTGAATGCCAGTCAAAATACATGCTGAGAAATTGTTGTATAAAACATACAGTCAAATCCTGATCTCCCTACTCCCGTGAGTAATTGCATTGTCTAATTTGTTAAGTGCTATGAGATCCTTTAAGATAAAGCACTGTGTGCATCATTTTATATATTCTTATTTATTAGCTAAGGGTTCAGAATATGTCACTGTTGAAAAGTCTGGAGTTAGTATCACAGCCAAACATGGGCCAAACAGTGTCTGGCTCTGGATTGAGATTAGGTTTAGAAGTAGGCTAGGTTTCATGATTTGGGTCTGAAGATGCTGGATTGTCAGGAACTTCACGATAACGAAGCCCAAACCAAAAGAAACATTGTGAAATCAACTGTTTTGAAGATAGTTCTGCCATCTGGAGCTAGGATCTCATTAATATGGTGAGATTTCAGCGGCATCCAAACTGGAACTAGAAGACAGGTCTTATTTAATCGTAGATCCAATCCTGACCAAAACTGTAGGTACAGATTCAAATCCAGGCATCTGACACTGATCTTCTTTAGTCTATGAGGAATGTGTAGGGCTTCAAATTTGAAGACGTTCAAGCATCTAACACATCTAGATGTTGCTACTAACACACTATTCAAAACAGTGAATATACTAAAGAGAGAAGAAAAACAACTAGATGGTGCAGCCAAAATTACTGCCACCTTGCATATTTAATGTCTGCTAAGTCCGCCCTCTGAAAAGGAAATTAGAATTCCACTTTTTGATTTGCTTGATTAGTTATATGTCTATCTAAAAGTTTTAGTTGTATGATCAGTCCATACCAGATGACACTTTATGGAAAGTTTGTCAGGTAGGTTTTTGATCTAGAAGAGCGCTCGTATCTGGCAACAGCGATCTCCCCTTGTCAAGGCTGCTTCCCCACTTTGAACTTTAGGGTACAAATGTGGGGGCCTGCATGAAAACTTCTAAGCTTAACTACCAGCTTAGATCTGGTCTGCTGCCACCATCCCAAAGCTAATTCCCTTTCCTGGGTAGCCTTGAGAGACCTTCACCAATTCCCTGGTGAATACAGATCCAAACCCCTTGGATCTTAAAACAAGGAAAAATCAATCAGGTTCTTAAAAAGAAGGCTTTTAATTAAAGAAAAAGGTAAAAATCCTCTCTGTAAAATCAGGATGGGAAAATAACTTTACAGGGTAATCAAACTTAAAGAGCTCTGAGGTCCCCTCTCTAGCCTTAGGTTCAAAGTACAGCAAACAGAGATAAACACTCTAGCAAAAGGTACATTTACAAGTTGAGAAAACAAAGATAAACTAACACACCTTGCCTGGCTGTTTACTTACAAGTTTAAAATATGAGAGATGTGTTCAGAAAGATTTGGAGAACCTGGATTGATGTCTGGTCCCTCTCAGTCCCAAGAGCGAACAACTTCCCAAACAAAGAAAACAAAAGCCTTCCCCCCCGCCCAAGATTTGAAAGTATCTTGTCCCCTTATTGGTCCTTTGGGTCAGGTGTCAGCCAGGTTACCTGAGCTTCTTAACCCTTTACAGGGAAAAGGATTTTGGAGTCTCTGGCCAGGAGGGATTTTATAGTACTGTACAGGAGAGCTGTTACCCTTCCCTTTAGAGCTATGACACACCCCCCAAATCACAGACAGTGTTGGATGTTCGGTTCCACACTGGCTGTGATTTCTTCCGGGAGCTCTAGGAGAAAACAGAGTTAATAAGACACATGCACCTTTAGACATACTACTGATTATATAAAAACTAACAATATGTTCCACATTCCAAGAACAATTTTTAACCAGTTGATTCTGGGAAACTTTCCCGGGACAGTGCATCAGCCACGTTGTTAGAAGCCCCTGAAATGTGTTGTATTTCAAAATCAAAATCTTGGAGAGCTAAACTCCACCGAAGAAGTTTTTTGTTATTCTCCTTGGCGGTATGAAGCCACTGTAGCGCAGCATGGTCTGTTTGTAGTTGGAAATGCCGTCCCCAAACATATGGGCGTAGCTTTTCCAGCACGTAGACAATGGCGTAGCATTCCTTTTCGTTGATTGACCAGTGGCTTTCCCTCTCAGACAGTTTCTTGCTGAGAAACACGACAGGATGGAATTCTTGATCCAGTCCTTCCTGCATTAAAACTGCTCCCATGCCCCACTCAGACACATCTGTGGTTACTAGGAACGGTTTGTCAAAGTCTGGGGCCCTTAGCACAGGGTCAGACATGAGTGTCGCCTTAAGCTGGTGAAAGGCCTTTTGACACTCATCAGTCCACTGAACTGCATTTGGCCGTTTCTTTCTGGTTAGGTCTGTCAGCGGGGCGGCGATTTGGCTGTAATGTGGTACAAATCGCCTATAATATCCGGCCAAGCCTAAGAAGGATTGGACCTGTTTCTTTGACTTTGGAACCGGCCACTTTTGGATAGCATCCACTTTGGCCTGTAGGGGATTTATAGTTCCTTGACCCACCTGGTGCCCCAGGTAAGTCACTCTGTTTTGGCCTATTTGACACTTTTTAGCCTTAACAGTTAGTCCTGCCTACCGGATGCGCTCGAAGATTTTTTCCAGGTGCTCCAGGTGTTCTGTCCATGAATCAGAAAAAATGGCCACATCATCGAGGTAGGCAACTGCAGATTCTCCCAATCCCGCTAGGAGACCATCTACAAGTCTTTGGAAGGTGGCGGGTGCATTTTGCAACCTGAAAGGGAGTACATTGAATTCATACACCCCTGCCTGGGTGACGAAGGCTGACCTTTCCTTAGCGGGTTCATCTAGTGGTACTTGTTCTCCTGTGGTTCCAAATTCATGTGCAATACTGTATACAATTAGTCAGAGGTCGAAATCATCATTTAACTTTTGCTATAATAACCACACAAAAGGCAAAGGGGATGATGATGTTCCTGGTCTTGATACTTATTCTTACCCTCCTTGCTTTTCATTCTTTAAATTATTATTTTTTTTTGCTTTAAAGAAGTAAGGGGGCCATTATGGAAAAAGGAGTCCACAAACCGCAGATCAATGACGGGTGTTCCAAAGCACTCAGGATTGGCCTAACTCCACTCCCTCTGAAATGTTTACCATTGATTTCAATGGGAGTAGTGATAAACCAAGCTGAGTGCTTTGGAAAAATTCCGCCCTGCTGATGGATGCCATCCCAAAGTTCCGCCTCATGGCCTTGGATGGTCCTGCAGCACCCTGTCCTCACTTCCCTCTTGGCTTCTTTGCAATAATAGACTCAAAGACCTGAATCCTGTCAATAAGATTACATTTTCTGGGATCTTATTTATTCAGTCTTTGGCTCTACAGTGACAGCCTTTAATCTCATTGGTTCAGGAGTCCGATAGCCCTCTTTCTCAGGGCGTTGTAGTTTTCAGCCTTTTCCATGGTCTTTTTATTCTCTAACACTCAGCTCCTCCTGGTCTCCTTTGCGATACTCCTTGTTCTCTAGTGAGCAGCAACTCCCAGAGCTGGCTTCCTTATCTCTGGAGTCTTTTCTCTTTCTTACCCATTACCCAGGCCTCTCCCTTATTTATCCCAGATTCCTGATGGGGTCATGTAACCCATTTTCCCCACATGGGAAGGCAAGTTAATTGTCACAGGTGGGGATGAGACTCATCTCTCCTTAAAGGGCCACCCACCTGTGCCAAAATATCCTTCATTTATTATGTCTGTACTTTAAACTGAAGGAACCCAGTCTAGGATTCTCTACTACTATCTTCAAGCTTAATGACAGGTTCACTTTAAATATGTTTTTTAATTATACTAAGCTTGTGATTTTTACCATATACTTAATTCAAGAACATGTTAAAGAGGTCTCTAACAGCTGCAGCCAAGCTAAGGTATTGTGTGTTTAATGAGAGATGGAAATGTAAGACAGTTTTTATAACTACTTACAGAAAGATAAGTGGGACTTAAGATGTGTACAAAAACAGTCTGTAAAAGCATTGTGAAAAAACAACATGACAGCTTAATGTCTTTCTGCAAATTCTCTTGAGTATCAGCATTGCTATTCCTCTGTAGAGGGGCAAATTGCAACTTTGAGCCATAGTAAAATTTTAAAACATTGTCTTAAGATACAGCTTTGGGGAAAAATCAAATATAGTTATCTTCTTACTCCATGTTAATAATCTTTAGTCATTCCTACTATGGAAACTATTATTTAACTAATTTTTATAGGTTAACAATAATTGCACTAGTGACATCTGTGAAATTTCTTTAGCAACTGGTTTTGGAAGTAAGCCTTGGTCTGTATTGGTCAATCTTTTATTTGTGTCTTTGCAAATAAAATAAAATAAAAATCTGATTTCTCATCAGGTTTCAATGTTGAGTAAAATGTGTCAATTGCTAGCAGTGATTAGTAAGTACCTAAAAATGTGGCTGTTTACCCAAACTGTCTCAATCTTCTGAATTTGAAAAACTGGCCTTGAAATCTCATGGTGAAAGGTGTAATTTCTCATGCTCCTTCTTTCAAACACAGCAAACAGAGTTCAACTGCTCTCGGCAGTCCTGGTTCTTGAATATGCTGGAAAAAGTGAAGAAGATTATGCTAATGAAATAAATCTGGAGAACAGTTGTCTGAAGTTTTGAATCTCCTCCTCCTCCACAACATGTTTTGTTCGGATTCTGATGGTGTTTGGGATCAACATTAAGACTGAGTCTTGTTTTGTTCAAATAGAGTTACTTATTCCTAATGATCTGGGAAATAACACAGAAGTTGTTCAGGTTTTACTCCTATCCCAAGTAGTTTCAGCTAAGAAATGTATTGCTGTACACAATGCAAAAAGCACACATTTGAAAGATATTTGCTAATCATAGAAGGTTAGGGTTGGAAGAGACCTCAGGAAGTCATCTAGTCCAACCTCCTACTCAAAGCTAGACCAACACCAACTAAATCATCCAAGCCAGGACTTTGTCAAGCTGGGCCTTAAAAACCTCTAAGGATGGAGATTCTACCACCTCCCTAGGTAACCCATTCCAGTGCTTCATCACCCTCCTAGTGAAACAGTGTTTACTAATATCCAACCTAGACCTCCCCCACTGCAATTTGAGACCACTGTTCCGTCATCTGCCACAACTGAGTACAGTCAAGCTCCATCCTCTTTGGAATCCCCCTTCAGGAAGTTGAATGCTGCTATCGAATCCCCTCCGACTCTTCTCTTCTACAGACTAAACAAGCTCAGTTCCCTCAGCCTCTCCTCATAAGTCATGTGCCCCAGTCCCCTGATCATTTTCGTTGCCCCCCACTGGACTCTCTCCAATTTGTCCACATCCTTTCTGTAGTGGGGGGCCCAAAACTGGACGCAATACTCCAGATGTTGCCTCACCAGTGCCAAATAGAGAGGAATAATCACTTCCCTCGATCTGCTGGCAATGCTCCTACTAATGCTCCTTCTTGGCAACAAGGGCACACTGCTGACTCATATCCAGCTTCTCATCCACTGTAATCCCCAGGTTACGATTATGATTATGTAATCCCCAGGTTATATTATGATTAATTAAAGCTGTAAACATTAATATATAAAGATGAAGTGTACTAGTTTTATTCCCAATTTGCAGCATAGCTGCTCAATTTAAATGAGATCTGAATTTGCTATTAAAAAATCTGAAATAAATTAGATTAATTAATTCATTTCTCTCTGTTAATATAATTTTGTTAGTTAAACAATGAGACACACAAATAAATAAAATGCATTCAGACGTTTGGGAAGACAGTGGTAATGACATACCCATATAAATAATCTGCAAAATTGCCTGGGTTGGAGCAATGTTTGCTTAGCTAGCCCCATAAATTGAACAAGTCATTGTACAGATCAGATGGGCAGAAGAGAGCCTAAATACATCCATGTTTCTTCCAAGGCACAGCTAATTTAATTAATCTCAGATTCACTTGTTTTCTTTTCTTTCTTAGACCCCCAGGCAAATTTGAAATTATGCACCTCACTTCAGCAAAAAGGTGCTTGAGGGGCTGGTTACACAAGTTGATTGAGCTTCAAAAATCCCTCTAGATTTCAATTCACAGTTAGACCCAGTCACAAAAACAAACATTCATGTCCACTACATCACTCTCATCTACTTTTGAATACGCCCAAAAGGTGAGATGCATGAAAACTAAGATGGGCCCAAACCCAAACTTTTTATCTGAAACACCACAAACCCTCATAATAAAATGGAAGCTGTGGTGAAATCATGGCCCTATTGAAGTCAATGGCAATCCTGTCATTGATTTTGTTGGGACTGGAATTTTATCCCAGAGCTGAACTCCCCTTTTTTGGCTTTGCAAACCAACCCCCTGCCAGGTTGTCTGTTGAGCAAATCTTTTTATCATCTGACCTAGCTATCCCCAAACACTGATGAGATTCAGATTAAACAGAATCCATACTTGACCAGATTTTGGTTTTGCAAAACTAAATCTTGATCAGTGACGTTTTCCTAATTCAAAATCCATCCTCCTGGATCCACCTGTAATGGAAACTAAGCTACAGTCACAGTTTATTACACAAAGATGAAAGAACTTCAGACCCAGTTTGGCACTAAGACTTATTTCTTTCTCTTTAATTTTGTGTAAATATTTGTTTAGGCCTAAGTGAGAGGTTAAGAATGAAATGGCACTTGATTCAGGATTTCTCATTTTCCCTGTCTGAAGTCACTATTATCAATTGAATATAATCTTGATATATTTTTTAAATTTAATTTTTCCTTAGAGAAGTTAAGCAAAATCACTCCCTTACTTCCAAACTGTTGCCAATTTGCATGGTGTTTACATAACATGAAGGTGCTGGACATTACTCCTTGGACAGTGATAATCATGTAGACTGATGAAAAGCATTTTTCACAATTGCCAAAATGGCTTAATAACCATATTAAATTAAAATAAAGCTAAAAACATTAACTTCTAGAATAAATATTTACCCTACATGCTCTGAAAAGATTAAAATAAGAATAGCATGGCCATGTGCCAGTAAACCAGGATCTGGAATGTATCCTACCTACTAAACTCTATTGTGCAGGAGGGGTTTTCATCTGTTATTTCAGGGAATACATGCATTTCTTTAATGGCTAGTATTCTGATTGTAAAAGATAGAAGGAAACCCTTCAAAAAGCACACTTAGTCTTATTTACAAGATTGAAAATGAAATATCAAAAATCCTAACAAGTGTCTACAAAACAAGACACTATTCTAAAGGGAAAATATCTGATACCATAATTATATGTGGGGCAGGCTACAACATAGCTAAGGTTGCCCAGAACTTTCCAGTATATACAAAGGAAGTGCAATAACAAAAGTCTGAAATAATATTTTCTTCCTTCTTCTGAAGTTAAATGTTATATGTAAGATGATTTGTTGCAAAGTTACCTTACCTCCAGATAATTAGAAACACCGGTAAAACTTCAAGATTTTAAGTGCACCTGTAAAACAAAAACAACCCTATGTTACTGGTTTTATCCATTAATACTTTCTTAGGAAAAAATGAAAGAGATCTACTTTCTCACCATATTATAAGAATAACATCCATTAAAGTTAATGAGAGTTGCTCATCTCCTGGCAGGAGAATTAATCCAATAGAGAAAAAGAATTAAATAAACTCTATCCAGTTCTTCACTAAAAGGATCTGTTATTTAATTTTGATTTTCTGCTTTTCCCTCTACTAACTTCACTTTACTCTTCCTTTTACTATAAACGTGCTGTTTAAAAATCATTAGCAGTCACTTTGAAGTTTTTCATAAATCCAGCTTAGAATGTAGAATTTCCCATGGTAGAATGTAAAAATAGTGGATTCCAACTGTTAACTTGAAGAGCATTTCAAAGTATTTTCTGTCAACAAATGTCTATGACTTCATATACCCATCTGTAACATGGAGAGAAGGGTTGATCTGTTTCTAGAAGCTCTATAATCAATTACTCCTGTCAGAAAGATGCTCTAGAGAGCTTCCGGCATGAGGCAGCTACTCTTGGGCTAAGGCTTTCTTGGGCAAAACCAAAAATTCACAATGTTGGTACGAAAGTTTGATACAAGACATCTGTGCTTCCAAACAAACCATGGAAGTAGTGGATGACTTGATCTATATAGGTAATAAACTATCATCAAATGGGAATAGTTAGCCAGACTTAAACATTTTAAATAGGGAGGGGTCAACTGAATATCATCAACCAAAGATTCCCACAATGGGAGGAAAATCCACTCCCAGTTGGTCCGCTTAATTGTTTTATAGATTAGGTACAAATGCTAGCAAGAATTAGATAATTCATTCATCAGAGCTATAAAAAGTAAGCAATAAATGAGAAGAAAGTAGATCTGTATGATCAACAGATTTTTCAGTTCATTGGCAATTCCAAAAAATCAGAAAAAAAATTGGTTTGGGTCCACCAGGAAATGAAATGTTTGGAACTTTTGAGCAAATCCAAAAGGGTTTTTTAAAAAGGTTTCAGATTGAAACATTTCCTTTTATTTTCAATTAAAAAAAATACATTTGAAAGAAATTTCTAAACAGAAAACTAAACTGAAAATTTTCATTCTGAAAAGATTGAAATAAAACATTTTGATTTTTTTCAGATTTTTGGGGGCAGAGAGGCTTCACAAATAATTTGGTGAAACTGACATGAATTCATGAAACATTTTGGTGTCATCAAACTGGCATGTTTCACTGAAAAGAAAATAAGTTTCATTTAGCAACTAGTAGCAAGTCCTTGTCAGTTACCTGTGGCTATATTTACAATGATACAAGACACTGTTCCCCACTACCACCCTGACTTCAGTGAAAATTAGTTTAAATGACTTCTGTTAATCCATCTGACATCAAGAATAAACTCAGCCAATCCAGAAACTAGAACGGTTACATGTGACAGAGCATTCAATCTAACATAATCAACCCAGCTGAAAAAGTGAAAACCAGTGCAACAGGTATGTGCTTTCCAACTACTAAGGCTTATCTGTGCATTTTTTTAGTCAGAAAATTATGAAGTTTCAAAGATTGGCTTCAGTTTCGTGTGTGCTTGAAACAAGTGTTTTATTTGAAAACAAACCCAAATACCTTGTGATGAATACCACAATAATGAAAAATCATTAGAGCCTGTAAAAATGTGTTAAGAAAATTAAAAAAATGTTTATGAAAAAGATATAGAAATTTCAATTTTTCAGAACATTTTGGCCACCTATATTTATTATGCTAGTGTGCTTGGTAACACAGAAGATGGAAGAAGGTGGAGTCTCTGCTCCTAGGAGCTTATGTTCTATAAACGGTTTATAACTATAATGTAAAATTGCGAAGCATCAGCAACTGGACTGCATTTAACAGAGAGAAAGTAATCAATAGAATGTGCTTCAGGAAAACAAAAATGCATAGCACTAAAATGTTTTATGGCAAAATTATTTGTTTACAAGGCTTCGGGTTTTGGGCTGACACCCATTGTCTACTCCAGCATTTAGAGGAACCTTTTTTGTTTAAAATGTACCACTTGTTTTCCATTAGCAAAAATGACACCCTTTGAAAAGATAGGCTGTGCTCGCCTCAAACTGTTAACTACTTCCAAACTAAGACCTCAGCTCTATATAGGGATAGGCTGGTTCAATCCCATGAAGTGAGTGGACTATGCACTGACATAAGGATCTATGCTAGAGGATCCAATATAGGATCAGAGCCTCAAACCAGCTACTTCCCTGCCAGATTGGGTGTGTCTTTTACTATCCAAACACAACTCCACTCTTGAAAATAGAGAGCTGCTTTCTTTTGTTTATACTAAAATCCCAGTCTGGATAAGCTGGTTGATAGGTGAAAAGGATACACTGCACTTATTGCATCCTTTTTCATCCAACGATCACAAGGCACCTCATCCAAAACCCACAGAAGCCAACCCTAGTCGTTCCATTAATTTCAATGGGCTTTGAATCGGGCCACAAAGTGAAGAGAGGAGAGACATGCAGAGTGGTACAAACTAGTTAAAAAGAAGAAGAAAATTTTCTTCCTAACAGCACAGAGTCCTGCACTAAGGGACAAACCCTCTCCCCTCTTATGGAGCCACAGAGGGCCACAATAAAATGAGAAGGAGGAGAGGGCAGGATGCTGGGAGTTCACCTAGAGATCTAAAACTTTGTACACTGGAGAGGGAGGGGAGCTCCAGGGGTTTTCCCTCTGCACTGCTACAAAAATGAGGCTGAGTGGGGAGGGGTAGGTGGATCTGGGTGGAACATCTTGGGAACCACCTGTAATCTTAAACACATTAATCCTACCGCTGGCTCAGTTACTAGTGTCTTTGGAAACTGCTCCAGGGATGTTACTATGAAGGTGTGCATGGGCAAACAGGAGGTTAATTCTAAGTTCAGCGTTTTTTTCCCCATCACTTAGGTGCTGAAGGGAAGATAATGAGGCAGGGCTAGAGACTCCATGCCATAGAATTCTCCATCAGAATAGCATGAAGGTCTGTAAGTGTAGCTATTAGGGAGGCAAAAGGAAAGGACATATTGGAGTAGGGAAATCTCCATGCCCTGTTATTAGAGGGATGAGGTCACACCCCTTTCTTTTGTTGGAAATTATGTACTCTAAGCACCATGAAAAATAAAAGATTATAGCTAGCCTGATGGACTTTTCTGTTTTGCTAATCCACCTGGTGAGTCACTCTGCCTTCCTTGTACCATTTATCCTTTAGCATGGGTCACATGCGAGGATGCTATTCTACCAGTACATAGAGGGCATGCAAAAATACCATCTGGATAATGTGATTTTAAGGGAAGCACCAAAGCTGGAAACAACTGTTGTATACAACTGGAAAGTGGAGATTCCCATCTTTCCACTGCTATCTACAATTAGGTATTATCCTACATGGTTCATAAGGATACTATACGTATCAGTAGTCACTGGTCCCTCAGACCAGACAAAATTAAAGGAACCCTGCCATTGCATGAAATTGAGCAGACAGCTCAGAATGCTTTCTCCAGCCCAAACATCCTCTGATCAGCTTTGCTCACACTATAAGCAAACCTGGACTTTGTCCCCTGGAATATTCAAATTATGGTCAAGTAAATGGGCAGGATATTAGAGACTATGAGTGGAACTGTTCAATTGCAATTGTTAATGGAGTCCAGCAATTAGCCAAATCTTTTTATAAGTGCCTCGTTAGCCTGGGGAAATAATGATGATGCTTTTACAGTCTAAGCCATGGCCTATGCCAGGTTACATGTAAACCCTTTTCCTACCTGAGTAAATGTATAGTCAAAATCCAAATGGACAATTGGTGGTTGCAGCTTCGTCAGTGTTGCTCCTGGGGCCTAAACACTTTAAAGTTTGCACCCAGAGATGACATGTGGGGAGGCACGCGGAGTCACATCCCCTGCCTTCCCCCCAGATTTCTGCCAGGGTTCACACCAGAACGATCTGGCAGAACACATGGACTAGGGGTCACCAAATGAAATTAATAGGCAGCAGGTTTAAAACAAATAAAAGGAAGTATTTCTTCACACAACACACAGTCAACCTGTGGAACTCCTTGCCAGAGGATGTTGTGAAGGCCAAGACTATAACAGGGTTCAAAAAAGAACTAGATACATTCATGGAGGATAGGTCTATCAATGGCTATTAGCCAGGATGGGCAGGAATGGTGTCCCTAGCCTCTGTTTGCCAGAAGCTGGGATGAGCGACAGGGGATGGATCACTTGATGATTACCTGTTCTGTTCAATCTCTCTGGGGCACCTGGCACTGGCCACTGTTGGAAGACAGAATACTGGGCTAGATGGACCTTTGGTCTGACTCAGTAGGGCCATTCTTATGTTCTTATGTTCTCTTTGCCTTGCCCAGGGGCTGCCCCTGGCCTGTGTCTTTGCAAAGCTCATCCCTTCCACCCTCCTCCCACTGTGGCTGGGAGTAGCTCCCATCCCTTCCCACCTGCACAGTGCCAAAAGGCTGCTGCTGGCCACCAACATAACCCAGCCATCTCCTGTCCTCCAGCTGCATTGTGCTTCTGGTCCCCTGGGAACCTGCAGGGATGGCTGGGATCTGGCAGAGAGGAGGAGGTGACACTGAACCCCTGCCTGGAGAGAATGCCATGAGGGGTCAGTGCAGCCTGGCTCCTTCCCTTCCCTGCCAGTGGCACTGATGCCATCCTGGTCTGGAGGTGCCTCTCGCCATTGCCTGCCCTGCTGCGCAGACAGCAGCAGCCAAGTAGGGCAGCCTCCTGCACATGCCCCTGGCTGCGGCAACTGGGGGAACAGACAGGGCATAGGGTTCTGCCCGCTCTGGACAGCCCGAGCTACCTGCTGAAGGTGGTGGAGGGATGGAGGGGCACTGCCCATGGAGTGAAGGGCATTTAGAGCTACCCTCAGGCTGGCAGAAATGTGGGAGGTCTCAGTGCAGCATGGATGGTCTCCAAAGCTGGCTCATGGGGGGTGTCTCCCTTGAGCAGCAAGCAGCTTGTCCTGCTCTGGCAGTGTCTCTCCAATGATCTCAAAGTGCTTTACAAGCCACAGTGAACCACTGGGAGTGAGGTGGGGATCCCCCATTATAGAGAGGGGGAGGCCTTGCATTTAACCTCATACAGCTGTGCAAGCATGCATGCGTTCAGGGGCTGCACCTGCAGCCCTGACAACGAGGCCCAGCTGCCTTGTCCAAGATCACAGAGTCCATCACAGAGCCAGGAATAGAGCCCAGGGGCTGGGATCCTGCTGCCAAAGGCTGGGCAGGACTGGGAGCCTGTGGCCAAAAGTGGGGCTGGCTGGTGGGGCTGGGAGCTGACTCAGAGCTGGGAGGTGCTGGGAAGCTGTTCTGCATTGCATTGAAGAAGGCTCAGCAAGTGCTGTGAGGCCCTGCTGCTGCCCACAAGGCTGTGTAGCGTGCTCCCCCCCCCCCCATGCATCACCTCTGCTATCAAGGTTCACACCAGAACTCAGTGCCCCAAATTATTACAGTACCGTGCTGATTTTCCTCTGCTACAGACAATCCTAAGTGGCCAGCAGCCTCCCAAAATGATTCCAAAAGTTCTTGGCAAGTTTCTGTTTTTGCTGGTCCCACAAATAAAAAACTCAGCTCCATAACAAACAATCGGTTTTAAACCTGTTTTACTCATTACTACCCTCTGCACAACCTACAAAAGGTCTCAAAAGTCAAAACATGTTCATGAACAAAAAGCCCATTGGCAAACACTTATCTCTGTATATTCTTCTTGAAACTGAAAACCGGGCATGTGAAAACTCTCCAGATGCACTGGCAGTAAACAATACGCTGATAGAAATCTGCTTTTTCCATTAGATAACCACTATTCTTAATTATGTCAGCTCTGATTATGGAGTGCAAAGAGGCAAATTAATTCACATCACCACAGATGTGTGGTTGGAAGGTGGATTACGTGACAGTCTCCGTATGTCAAGTAATGTTCCAGACTGATAACTCTGGCCTATCACCACTCCAAATGTCACCAGGAAACTTGTCCTACAGTATGATTTGTTAAAGGTGTTAACAAACATTACACTGCTGTCAACCAACTCTATGAGATTTGTAGCCTTAATGTGAAAGGGACGTGTCCTTTGACTGTGTGTCATAGCCTTAGCAAAGGAGAGGAATAAGAAATCCCTTATAATATCTGTGTGCACCTTGCACATTCCAAAAATGCACACTATAGAAATTATGAAATAATCTGAAGAAAACAGCATGATGTTGAGGTTTATTTGCACTCTTTGCATTCAATATTTTTAGCCATTTCTAACTATAGCAATTTATAATGCCTTGCGCATGGCCATGCACAAGCTCCGAGAGGCATTTTTCCTCAGTGGAAACTGTTGAACAACTGTGTTGCTAAAAAAAGTCTTGAATGCTTTTAATTGTTTGATCCAAATGTTTAAGCTAGGATCAACATGGAAAATTGCTCAGTTTAAAATAAAAACAAAACAAAACAAAGCACACAGATCTCTGTAAAAGTGTCCTCAGCAAATGGCATTCTAATTCCTATCATCTTCCCATTCAAGAATGGGTACAGCTCACAGATGGCAGGGAATGCAAAAGCAATCAGTGAAATAGCCACATTACTAAGACTAGCAGGAGCAGCAAAACAATAGCTTGCTTGTGCTGCTAGTGGTGATACAGAATAGGGTTAGGGATCAGATCTAGGCAAAGCCAGGTATTGTTTCAGTTCAAATGCAGAGATAGGTCCCATTTTATGGAAGCTTTGGTAAATGCTACCAGTTTTGGCTTTCCTTTCTGTGGACACTTTAGGATTTCACTCATTGCCAAGAACTGGGCAGGAACAGGTATTAAAGTGTGTGAGCCCTTCCACATTGAAAAGTTTATAAGTCCAGGAAGATCCTTAAGCATAACTAGAGTTGAGAATTTGGCTGTGGTCAGGGCATCAAAAATTGTGTCACTAGCTAAGTTATCAGCCATTCAGTATATACTCTCAGTATATTTCTAATGCTGTTGGTAAGTGAGCTGTATTCTGCCATTGCATATGTATGGCCCCCACTAACGTTAACGGGAGGAGTTTGTGAATATAACAGCAAAGTTTGGCTCATCGTTATTTGGAGGAATCATTATCTGAGGTCTTTTGGTTTATCTCTGCTACTTTTCAAGTCATGAGGGCATGTCTATATGGGGACACCCAGGAAAGTTAAGATGGAGCAACCAAAGGTATGAAATTAAGGCAAATGAAATCCCTGTGTAGATGCTCTCATTCAGAAGTAGAATGGCCTTAAGTCTCTGTAACTTAACAGCAACAGAAAACTAAGGCCACTTTACTTCTGAATGAGAGCATGCACACATGAGTTTAAGGCTCTTCCATGCATTTTAAGTTCACCCCGTACTTTGTCTTCACTTTTTTTCTGAGTGTCCCTGTGTAGACAAGCCCTGAGAGTTTTGTGGAAGCAGGGCCCTCTCACCTGAACATCTTTATAAGACAGAAAGATCTTCTTGCCTTGTGGAGACAACAGGTATTTCAATATTTCTATATTCCACTGATAGGATTTTGTCCCCCACAGATTTTAATAAGATATTATTTTTATATATCTCTTTGTATGTACTTTCCATGAACCCTGGAACTTTTGGCAATAGCTGTATCATTGCTACATCTTGTGTCAACAGTTATGTTTTCTTAGTTGAAGGGCTTGAGATAGCAAACAGGAATAATTGTTTTTATCCACTGGCGAAAAACAGATTAAAGCAAAGGGAAAGGAAGGCTTACGTAACACAGCAAACAAAGAAGAAGAGATTTGTACATTACTTGCATTACATTTACAGTAGAATTAATTTGTCAACACACATTTTACCAAACAGAATCCTGGGACACACCTAGGCTTTCTCCATATGCAAAAACAATAAATCAGTAGCTCTTAGTGACATTTTAAACCAAATTAAAAAAAAATCTACCTGGCTGTGTGCTCTAATTGACTGCACTGTCATAAATTGGCAAAAACATAGCCCGTATGGGTTCAATATATTTTCAAAGATTCGTTCTAATATAGAGTAGGCATAATTACTAAATGCAGCTTGTGCTTCCTAAACTTGGCAGCCAACCTGCAAAGCAGGGGCTAGATTCTGATCTGATTTGCATTAGTCTAAATGAGATCAAGATCTTCCCAACACTGCTGGATGAGGCATTTGATAGGACTTCACAATATAGTATAATTCAACAATAAGCAATTCAAGTCTATATAGAAGAAAATCCTGGCTTTCCTTTTTTCCAATGTGAGGGTGTTGGGTTGCACGTGGGAAGAGCTGTAGAAATTAGTGCTCTTATATGAGCAAAATAAAATATTATCACTAAATGGTATTCTCTTTGTAGTTGTTGAGTGCGTCATAGTTTTCTTCCTACTATCCCCATTGTCTGTTGTTTCCATTTCATTCTGCTTAAAGTAAATTTTCATTGTCTATTCTTCACAGCAATCAGTGATTGCTCACCTGAATTTACCAAGAAGAGGAATCTTTCTTCACTTCTGCTAACTTGTTTTGATCTGGTAGGATGAAGCTGAAAATTCTTCCATTTCCCGTCCTTAATGTCCTGCCATTGGTTTAAAGCACAGAGGCACAACTCACTGGTAAGTTTCTCCCCTTTCCTTTGGACATCGAGTGTATCATTCTAACAACTGAGCCATTCACACTAAAACATGTTTTAGAACTTTGATTACACTGTTCTACAGCCAAAATGCTTCTGAAATAAATGTAATCAAACTTTACTAATTCTGGGTCACTGAGAACGAAAATGATGCTTAAAATTGTTGATTGGCTCTAGTTTTCAAGATATGCTATGACCTATTTCCAAGATGACCTATTGGGTCAGTACATACGACCCTTGACTTGGGAATGGCAGAGGATAACTGAGTTATAAAGGGAAGGGATCTCAATTTAAACCAGAAATGACTAAAATACATCTTTGACTGGATCTATCAATAAATCTATGACTGGGTTTGGACAGTACTTGTTTTTTAGGCAAAACAATGAATGATGCAATCTGAAGCTGGTATTGCGTCATACATGATATGAATTGCATCATGTTATTCCTAGAAGTCATGGATGATGCAATCTTAATGAAGCTTACATCACTCTGCTGAACAAATTGCCCTATATCAGCTCTAGAAATCATACAGTGTCGTGCTCTCTTATTTGTCAGTGTTTGATTTTGCAAAGGGACACATTTCTCTTTAGCCAAAGTGAGCAGAGATGCCTCGTACTTGTGTGAACAATGCAGATAACTTCTGCTATGTTTGTGGTGAAGTGACTTTTGCATCACAAAAGCACAGTACAACCACTATGGTTAAGAAAGCCTATCACCTTTATTTTGGCTGCAAAATTGGAGATCAGGACAAGAGGTGGGCCCCACACATATGCTGCAACACTTGTGCAACAAATCTTCGCCAGTGGTTGAACAGGAAAAGGAAATCTATGCCTTTTGCAGTGCCAATGATTTGGAGAGAGCCAACAGATCATACCAGCAATTGTTACTTCTGCATGGTGCCTCCAGTTGGAAAAGGTGTGTCAAAGAAGAAAAAGTGAAATGTGCATTATCCAAACATTCCATCAGCTATACGCCTAGTACCCCACGGAGAAGGACTGCCAGTTCCTGATGCACCAGAATCATTCTCACTTGAGTCAGATGAGAAAGAGGAAGAGGATGAAACTTCTGGTCCTGAGCCATCAATGTCACAGGACCCACATTTTCTCCCATCCTCCTCCTCTGAACCACACCTCATAACACAAGGTGAACTGAATGACCTTGTCAGGGATTTGGAACTACCCAAGAGTAAGGCAGAGCTGTTGGGCTCCAGACTACAGCAGTGGAATCTCCTGGCAGGTGATGTTAGGGTTTCCATGTTCCGTGACCGTCAAAAGGATCTTGTCCCATTCTTCTTCATGGAAGGTGATCCTGGAGCCTGCAACATCATCGATGGTGTGATGGCAGCCCTCAACATCGTTCACAATCCAGATGAGTGGAGACTGTTCATTAATTCATCGAAGACGAGTCTTAAATCTGTTTTACTGCATAATGGCAATGTTTTGCCATCAATTCCAGTTGGTCATGCAGTCCATATGAAGGAAAAATATGACACCATGAAACAACTATGCATAAACTATGACCAACATCAGTGGCAGCTTTGTGGCGATTTGAAGATTTTTTGCTCTCTTGCTTGGTCTGCAGACTGGATACACAAAGTACTGCTGTATTCTCTGCGAATGGGATAGTCGTGCAAGAGATTCCCACTACATCAAGAAAGATTGGCCACTCCGACAGTCATTGGAGCCTGGGAGGAAGAGTCTTCAGCATCCACCACTTGTTGAATCAAGGAAGATTTTGTTACCACCCTTATACATCAAGCTGGGTCTGATGAAGAACTTTGTCAAGGCCATTGACAATACACAAGCAGCTTTCAAGTACCTCCGTGGAAAATTTCCAAGGTTAAGTGAAGCTAAGATAAAGGAAGGTCTCTTTGTTGGTCCTCAGATTCGTGAACTTCTTTGAGATGATGCATTTGACCATGCACTGCGTGTCAAGGAAAAGACGGCATGGAAAGCCTTCCAGTTAGTAGCAATAAATTTTCTCAGAAACAACAAGGCAGACAACTACAGGTTGTTGGTGGAAAACCTCCTCAAGGCATACAAAAGCCTTGGTTGCAACATGTCACTAAAGATACATTTTTTGCACTCTCATCTAGATTTTTTTCCACCGAACTGTGGAGCAGTGAGCAACGAGCACGGCGAGCGATTTCACCAGGACATTGCAACAATGGAGAAACGCTATCAGGGCAAATGGAGCCCATCAATGCTTGCAGACTATTGCTGGACAGTGACAAGAGATGCTCCATTTAATGAATACAAGAGACAAGCCAAAAAGCGCCGAGTAGACACTGAATAGGATTAAACTATGTACATAATAGTTTTTTGCCTTTTGTTTCATAATCAATTTTATTTATATAACCCTTTTGCTAATTTTTAAAGTGTTACAGAAACAGGACAGGTGAAATATTATAATGTAAAGCAACCATAAACACATGAAAAGACTTAGGTTTACAATTTATGATTAAAACTCTACTATCTACACAATATACATAGACATAAAATGTAAAAACTTAAATATCTTAGAAACAGTAGCCAATCAGTTGTTTTAATTGTCATATTTGAATTCAGCATATCAAAATACATAATAAATAGCACATTTTATGTCTGAAGCAGATGACTTCTCAAAAATTGTAGACCAGTGTTATGAATGAGATTCAGTGTTGTGTTAACCAGTGACTTCGTACAAGTAAATGCCCAAACTACCTGCCACCATTTAAAAGAACTCACTCATGAACTGCAGAAAACTCTGTGATAATAGCAAAATTAGCATCAGTGTATTTATTATAGGCACTGCTGGTAGCTCACCCATTATGAAGGTTGCCCTACACTTCTCATTATAAGATTCTGGATTCAGTTGCTTATAACTTTACCCATTTGGGCTGAAATTTTCTATTCAGGGTGTATGCCTCAGGCTTAATTTATTTTGCCCATGTTCAAAATTCTGGTGACTTTTTTTGAAAAGCTGTACCACCTTCCATGTTATGGAAGAGAGACATGAAATTTGGCAGGGGGCATGGCCTTTGTGTCAGAGGAGCACTTTTGTCATCTCTGTGAAAAATCTACCCAAATTTGGCCATGTTATAAATACAGATCTCACATACTCTGTGGAGACTTGCTAGATCTTCAGAGCTAAAAATGCTGAAGATTCTATCTGTATGGGTCTGGGGCTCAGCAGGACTTAATTTGAAATTGCAGCTCTGGGCTGTTGTGGGCTGGGTGAAGACCAGACACTAGAGCTGAGAGCAGGAACCTGTCTCTCTTGTGCTCTCAGTGCCCCTTGCTGGCAGCAGCATAGAGGAGGAACTTGCCCGATTCCAATACAGACATCACAAAAGCCAGACCAGGCCCTGGGGAGTAAGTTGGGACAGGGGCTGAGGGGAACCCAAGACTCAGACTGGAGATTGACAGGGAGTGGATAGGAAAACTGGGACTGGGAGTTGAGGTATATAGGGAGGTTGGGATTGCCTGGGAAGAAGACTTGGAGTTGAAGTAGGCAGAAGATACATAGGTTTTAAGAACAGAAGGGACCATTAGATCATCTAATCTGACTTCAGAGGTGACTGGGAGTGGGAGCTGGGGAGGGAAGTGGCTGGGGTTGGACTGGAAGCCAGCAGGTTGCAGGGGGGAGATTAAGATTGGATGAAGAGCCAACAAGGGAGACTGACAACCAGTGAAGCAGGAGGAAGGAGGTGGGAGTGAGGAGAAATAGCTCTGATGAAGGATCCAGGGTTGTGGACAACCGGGACTAGCTCAGTAAAGAGACTGGGACAAAGAGCAGGGAGAGGAGATTAGATAGAGAGCCCAGGGAGGGGTAATGGGCTTGAGATAGCAAACAGGAATAATTATTTTTATCCACTGGTGAAAAACAGATTAAAGCACCAGGTTTAAAGGAAAGGAAGGCTTACGTAACACAGCAAACAAAGAAGAAGAAATTTGTACATTACTTGCATTACATTTACAGCAAAATTAATTTGTCAACACATATTTTACCAAACAGAATCCTGGGACACACCTAGGCTTTCTCCATAGACAAAAACAAAAAATCAGTAGCTCTTAGTGACATTTTAAACCAAATAAAAACCCAAAAAATTAAGGTGGGCTATTGATTAGTCTCGTTAGAGTTGGTATGGCAACACCCATTTTTCATGTTCTCTGTGTATATATATCTTCCTATTGTATTTTCCACTGCATGCATCCGATGAAGTGGGTTTTAGCCCACGAAAGCTTATGCCCAAATAAATGTGTTAGTCTCTAAGGTGTCACAAGTTCTTTTTGCTGAGACAGATTAACAAGGCTATCACTCTGAAACCATCAAATAGTAGTTACTTTTGTCTAGGAATCCAAACTCCCTGTCTTGAGAGAGATGCACTTTACCATATTTTCCAAGGTGGTGAACCAAAAAGGAGAGAAATCATGTCCATGCAATCTTTTCATATAGCTATTGAAACATATTTATTGCAGTTTGGGATTTTTCACAGATGCTATCCAGAGTAAAAAAACCATAGAGAGTAAAAATGCAACATCTCTAGGATATATTTGCTTCACAACTCAAGTGTCTACATGACTGCAAACTATCAGTTTTGTCGTGAGTCACAACATTACAAATGCCGTGATTTTGGGCAGCTCTCAGGAGAAAATGCAGGCTGCTCAGGCATTTCCCCACAGCTGCCTACAGTTTCCCCTTTTAGCTGCTAAAGGCAGCTGCACCATTTGTGCTGCAGGCAGCTGTAACAGCTACCTGTGGTTCTAGGGCTTCACTATGCTGTATGAGCAGGACAGAAGCCCTAAGGGCGGAGTAGAGCCACCTGCCTCTTGAGCTTGAAGCAGCAGCCTCGCCCTTCCACCCAAAAGGGGGAAAAGCCAGAGAGACTCCAAGGAGTTGACTGGAGACTTCACTGTTGCCCATCTATTTCACATGGCAGTAAAATATTATACGGCATGGGTAGCAGTACAAAACATTGAATTACATGAACCTCTCCTGCAATCTCCATTCAAGTTCTGAAATGTTCTGTATAATCCAATGAAGCCTCTGTGTTTATCTAAGTATCCCCTTTACTGAATTTTGAGTGAGAAAACAATGCTATATAATATATTCACTAAAACTTTGTTTGGAAGATTTATTGCTAAAGATGAATAGTTCAAGGCAAATCCTTTGCAGGTAGTTGGGTTCATCTCTACTGTTGTTGTCTTTTTACAGCTCCAGTATAAAGCTTGAATATCCAGGTCTAATGGACACTACATGAAAGACTTCTGAATATGAACATTTGCTGGTGCAGCATCTGCACTGCTTTAGCAAATTTTTCATAAGTGACCATCTTACCTTTTCACCACATAGAGCCAAAGAGGATGCTGCCGGCATGCATCCTCCGATGAACGTCTGTTTGCCAGCTGTGTTCAAAGGGTTTGATAACATGTTATAAAACTCCAAGAGCATGAGTAGCAGCTGTTCTCAATCAATTTAATATATTTGGGCTGGGGAGAAGAGGGGTTCTTATTAAGAGATGTAAGCAATGTCTAGTTATATGACCCAATAATAAACATCAGTTTTTTAAAAAGTCGGGGTCATTTTGGGGCCCCTGAAGTGTTGTTTTTAAGTCTTTCTTAATTTCTGCAAAGAGCAAAATAAAAGGAACCTTCCACTCAGCGCTGTATATGGTACAGGAATTTAGGTATGAATCCATTATAATGGAGCAGAGTGCACCCCCTCTTGGTGACCCCCCATATTGACCCAAATATTTGGAATTCTGTTTCATAAATTTTAATGTGGGAAATATGACATTCTAGACAAACAAGAATGCAAGCTTATCCTCTGTCTATCATTGTAATTCTAAACAGTTCCAGCCCTGCTCTTCAGAAAGGAAGATAAGGAACATTCTTGAAAGAGGATGATTACAGTAGGATTTGGAGAACTTTGGAGCCAAGATAAGATAATACCTAGTGCTTTTCATTAGCAGCTTTCAAAGCTCTTTGCCAAGGGGGAAGGGCAATATAAATATCCCCATTTTCCAGAGGGGAGACTAAGGCACAGAGATGCCAAGTCACCCAGCAGATCTGGGAACAGAACTCAGGTCTCCTGAGACCCAGGCCAGTGCTGTAGCCACTGGAACAGCCTGCTCTCTAGAATGCTGCCTTAGGATGTTCTAATAGAAATCCCTTACCCTCAATCCTCTCCTGTACATTAGTGAGTAGGAAGAGGACGATGGGGGGTGGGGCCCCTTTAGTTAGCACAAACTGTAAGGTAGTGTAATGGCATAGAAATATACTAGGAATTGAATGTGACTAATGGGACAGTCCATGCACCACATTCCGGTTCCTGATTATCCAAGTCAGCTAGAGTGCATGCTGCCATCAGCAGTCCTACTGATTTCAATGGGAGTTTGGACCTTAATCTGCTTAAACACTTTTGTAAATCCCAGTAGGCCCCAGTTTGCATCCTTAGCCACCTAAATAGCTTTTAAATCAGCTACTACAGTGAGAACTGTGATAAAATAAAGTGCCTAAAACCACAAACACAATGGTCCTTTCACCTGAACGTTTTTATTTATTTATTGCACGAAATGGTGCCTAGATTCTGTGATAGTATTAAAAATATCATAGAACTACTCGAATAAAATTACTTTAGTAGTGATGTACTTTGTACATAGAAGGAAGGTACACAGATAATGTACTCTATGTACTTAGTATCATTGAACAATAAATGAAAGTGAAGCTCTCTTGTGTGCGCATTCATGAGAGCTACACTGTAAACTGTACCCTTTAAATTGTCAGAGTTTTTGTTTGTAATAACCAGATAGAAAAGTTAGATTGCATGTCAAGAATGAGAATGCTGAATGCTCTACCTTGTCACTACATGACTTGTGTACACTGAAGGAGAACATACTGTATGTATTGTTTTAATATAAAAGTGTCTTAGAAATAATGCAAGGTAGGTGAGGTAATATCTTCCATTAGACCAACTTCTGCTGGTGAGAGACCTGAGGAAGAGTGCTGTGTACCTCAGAAGCTTGTCTCTCTCTCTCAGCAGCAGAATTTGGTCCAATAAAAGAATTATCTCACTTACCTTGTCTCTCCAATATCCTGGGACTGACATGGCTACAGCAACCCTGTTTACTAGAAGGAATGCGTCAACTGAAATTTTCCATTCTGAGGTGGCTTTCTGTGACCGCGTGTGCCTCTATGGTACCTCTTCATGGCCAGTCAGGGCATGATTCACCCAGCTCCCGTTCTCTGCTGGTAGGTCACTGTCACTTGCGAGATCCAATGTAGTGGTGCTTTAGCCCTCCAATCAAGGCACACTTCAGTCGTAGCCCTTCTGGAATGTTAAAGTCCAAAAGAAATGAGGAACAAGAAATCACAACTCAAAACAGGGCTGCCCAAAGAACCTTTGATAGGACTCTGCCCTTCTATCCATGGCTTGCCTTCAAGGAGTGCATACTGCAGCCGATCTCCTATTAACCCTCTTATTGCCAGAGTGGGGTCTCTCTGCCCTACCACACTCCCTTTCAGCTCTCCTTTCTTTGTTTCTTAACACTGTTTGTCAGGTTCTTTACCCTTCCAGTAGACAGTAATGAACACTTACCACTTTTCCAGACTCTCAGAAAGCTCCAGTTTCAATCAGACCCGCATTGTTGGCACAATAGAAAGGTACTTTCATTAATCTTAACAAAAAATAAAAACATATGGACACACAGACACCAAGGAATGTCATGTACTGGGAACTTCTGAGTGAAAAGAGGAAAGATTTGGCCTGAAATAACAATAATTATCTGAACAAAGCAAAATATAATTACATTATTGCAGATACCTGAGGTGAAAACTTTTGGCATGGTTATCTGTTTCATACGGTCACAATACATTTGGATTTTAAATGTGGTTAACATGAATTAGATTTTGCACAATCTTTCAGGGGGAGTGTTCCTTCAGTTTTCCGAGAATTTATCTCTGCAATGATTTGTATGTGTGTGTGTGTGTTATTATTCACCCACTAGTTATATATTTCAGACAGGGTGTGGTGTCTGGTAAACAAGGAAAACAATGCTGAAATTCAAACTGTGTGGAAATCTGTAACTGTATTTAGAGTTAAGTTTCTTTAACAGACCTGTGATTACATTTAATACAACAATCCCTACTATGAATGGATCTTGCACTTCATCAACTGTCATGGTCCTGGCACTTTTGCCTTGCTCCCCCCAAAACTATGAATCCAAACTTTTTGAAAAGTGATAGAAATGATAACTACCTAAACATGAACTATGCCTTTGAAGGAGACTCAAGTACTATTATAAAAGTGCTATTTTATGCAAAAACTCTTGTGCTGTATTAACTTTTTGTGACTAGCCTGCCCTAAGCATTGAATCAGTTTTCTACCGTGTTTGTGTTTATTACAACTATAATGTTTACTCATAAGGAAAAACAATGGACATGGGAAAATCCTTCCTTTGTTATACTGACCTCTATGTGAGAGAAAGGAGCTGTTAGGAATAAGGGCCTCAGCTATGCCTGCTCAGTACATCTGATGCCCTAAAGACCCAGCAGGGCTGCCTGCTTAGCTGAGGAAACCAGCCGGCCAGTTCTGATGCTCAGCAGCAGCAGTAGCTCATTGGCTGTACAACACACATGCTCATGGATTCTCTGGCTCCCTGTGCTTGTCTATCCAAGTCCTGCTCCTGCTTTACTCCTCCACTGCTCCACCCCAGATTGTGCCCTGTACTCACCCTTGTTCCCATCCTGTTCCACCATTGCTCCTGTCTCAGAACCAGACCTGCTTCTGTCTTCCCTGACTCCTGGCAATCCGGTTCTGACCCTGGCTCTGACTTCTGACTCCATCTCTGTCTCGGCCCTTGGCTCTGGCATTTGGACTCTGACCACTAGGCCTGACCACTTACAACCCAGTCTGCTGACAGGAGCAGAGTGGAACCAGGGCAGGATAGCTCAGGGGAACTTGGGGAAATATGTTTTTTGTATGTTTTACAGCTTTTTTAAAAAGGATCTTTTGGGGGGAAAGCAAGTGCTTTTCCTACTGAAATAAATCTCTTTTTCTGCACCAGAGATTACAGAGATGCTGACCTTCTGGAGACAAATACTTCAGGGCATTTGTAGAACAAGTAAAACTTCCTAGGCAGGAAAATTGATTTTCAATCGCTAGCAAGAGACATCCCACAAGGTTCTTGTTTTGTTGATTAAAGGTGGGGAAGATATGGAAAGTGGATTATAAATTAAGCAATAACCACACCAAATGAAATGGCAGTACAACATAAATTCTGTACCTTAAATGCAGCTATAATGAACCCACAGGATCTATCCCTCTGACAACCTTTATTCACAGAGTACTTAACACAGTCAACTGATGTGTTGGTGTTTCTTTTACGGAGGCACCCATTAAACTATGTCTACCAAAACCTTGGGATTAGCAAAATTCAGAGATTCAAAGATTCCAAAGCCAGAGGGACCACTATGATCATCTAATCTGACACCCTGCCTAACACAGGCCATAGAATGTCCCTGAAACAATTCCTGTTTGAACTGAAGCATATATTTTAGAACATAAATCCAATTTTGATTTAAAAATTGCCAATAATGGAGAATCCACCAATTGCCAATAATGGAGAATCCATCAGAATTGGAGTTAGTCCAATGGTCAATTACTCACTATTACAAATTTACACTTTATATCCCGTTTGAATGTGTCTAACTTCAATTTCCAGCCACTGGATCTTGTTATACCTTTCTCTCCAAAATGAAGAGCCCACTATCAAATATTTGTGCCCCATGAAGATACTTATAGACTGTGAAAAGTCACTCCTTAACCTTCTCTTTGTTTAACTAAATAGATTGAGCTCCTTGAGTCTATCAACCATAAGGCAAAATTCCCAATCCTTTAATTATTCTTCTCTGAACCCTCTCCTATCTATCAATATCCTTCTTGAATTGTGAACACCAGAACTAGATACAATATTCCAGCAGCTATCGCACCAGTGCCAAATACAGAGGTAAAATGTCCTCTCTACTCCTTCTTGAGGAATGTATTTTGGCCACACCATTGCACTGGGAGTTCATGTTCAGCTGATTATTCACCGTGACCCCCCACCCCCAAATCTTTTTCTGAGTCCCTGCTTCCCAAGATAGAGTCCCTCATCCTGTAAGTATGGTGCACATTCTTTGTTCCTATATGTATACTTTTATTTTTGCCCATATTTAAATACATGTTTTCTTTTGCCCAGTTTACCAAGTAATTTGGATTTCTCTGTATTAGTGACCTGTTCTCATCATTATTTACCACTCTCCAAATCTTTGTGTCATCTACAAACTTTTATGAGAGAAGTGTTTATGTTTAAGTTCTGCTGTCCTGTGAAGCAAAATTGCTGATGATCACTATCTTGTAAGAAATAACTATAGGTTTACCCTGTTCTTATTGACGCATGACACTTACACCAATTGGTTCTCAAGATGTTTATAAGCCAGACAGAAATGAAAAAAGAGTAGACCTAAAAGGGAACAATCAAAATAAAATTACCTTTACACATGGCTGTCCTCCTTTGTCACAATGTAAGGAGAATAATCTAAGATTTACTGGCTGCTAAAACAAACAAGTCTACTATTAACAGGCCTACTCTGAAAGTTGTTTGAACACAATCATGACCTAAGTGCAAACATCATTTGCAAGAGAGATAAGGGGGTATGGTAATATCTTCTACTGGACAAACTTCTGTTGGTGGGAGACAGAGGCTTTCAAGCTTTCACAGAGCTCTTCTTTAGGTCTGAAGAAAGAGAAGCAGAGCTCTGTGTAAACTCAAAAGCTTGTCTCTCTCACCAACAGAAAATGGTCCAAAAAAAAATTACCTCATCTACCTTTTCTCTCTAATATACTGGGACCAACATGGCTACACAACACTGCAAACATCACTTCCTGAATACCTAAGGCTCAATTCTGCCTCCCTTACTCACACTTGTTATGTTCACAGCATACACACAGAGAAATTAGATAAAAACGTACTCTCTTTCTGGAAGGTTGCAATGAAACACTACTTTATTTTTTAGAATTCAAAATGATAATACACAAGAACCCCAAAACAGAGAGAAACAGAACCAGCTGCTCTCTAAAACAGGCAGGTGCAACTCCCCTCATCTTACTGTAGGCTGTCTGCAAACTATGCTTGCATGCTTTGATTCAGAAACCCCTACCCTGCAACCAGGATTAGTTTCCCTTCTTACTTAAGAGATAGCTTGCAGTTCCAACACAGTCCTCAACTCTGTATCTTACTCAGAATAGCCCCTTGAATAGGAAGAGTAATGAGCTGTTACTTCATCTAAGGGTGGCAGAATCAGACCTATAGCTCTCTATTTGGAGACAGGTAGGTAAAATAAAATAAATTCCTTAGGCCCCTGATACAATACAGGTGCCCTATGTACAGTAACGTGATGGGAGTATTAGATATACGGTAGATGATGACTAGCTCGAGGTCTAAAGTAAGGCTACCTGGTTTACGTACATTTACAATATGCTTTTAAACTTTTTGAGCCTTATTCAAAAAGTAGGGACAAAACTACTGCTCCACAATGCGTCACCAGGTCTGAGACTTCGTGGTTTGCTTGCTATTAGCCACCAAATATAGAGCCACCGTATTTGTCTGTGTCTGGAAAACAAAAACAAACACACACACCCCTCCAAATATCAAAGTCTTTAGTTCTGTCTTTTATACGTGAATCCATGGTGCACAATTAAGCAGCTTATACATTCTGAGATAAGGGAAGACCTGTGGCCTGTTGGAGAAAGTAATCAGCATCAGCTTCACACTGGGAAATTATTTTGGGCTCAGTGACAGCCAGTAGCAGAGCACAAGAGAGGATTTCTGAACTAATTTGGTAGAGTAGAATTCAGTGAATCATTCAGATAAAAAAAACTAATTAACACAGTATGTAATTGTTAGAAACTCGTTTGCTCACGTGTTTAGCTGGGTAACTATAAATGAGAGCTATGTACTAAATATGGATATGTAGGCCTCAGGCCATTGTTAATGGAGAATTTCACTGCTTGGCAATGACAAACTATTTTAATTTATAATTAAATATGCCTCTTACCTGTGAGCAATGATGAGACAACAATCCTGGATCTCTATGTTCATAATATGTATATTATGTATATAGAACTGAAAGGGACCCTGAAAGGTCATTGAGTCCAGCCCCCCTGCCTTCACTAGCAGGACCAAGTACTGATTTTTGCCCCAGCTCCCTACGCAGGGCCGGCTCCAGGGTTTTGGCCACCCCAAGCAGCCAAAAAAAAAAAAAAAAAAAAAAAGAGCCATGATTGCAATGGCAAGTCCTTCACTCTGAGGGGGAGTGAGAGAGCATCTGCTGAATTGCTGCACCTACCACCCCTCTCTGGAGTGGCTGCCCCAAGCACCTGCTTGCCAAGCTGGTGCCAGCTCTGTCTCTACGTGCCCCCTCAAGGACTGAGCTCAGAACCCTGGGTTTAGCAGGCCAATGGTCAAACCACTGAGCTATCCTCCCCGCCCCCGCCCCCCCCCCATGAAGTTCAGAAGTTACATGAAAGAACACACCAGTGTGTGGGGGACAGCAGGCACTCAATCTGTTATAGCATTTAGCTTCACAGGAAGCAAAGAGAGAGGGAGAGAGCGTGTGTGTGTGTGTTTGTGGGTGTGTGAGAGAGAGAGAGAGAGAGAGAGAGAGTGTGTGTGTGTGTGAGAGAGAGAGAAGGGGATATCTTTATTTTCAAATGCTTTGGTTCCTGCTCCTTGTCTGCCTCTCAGCCACTATAAAGGATGTAGTGCAATAGGGTCTTTCTACTGCATACAGCACTTCCCGTTCAGCTGCTACGGGAAGTGTTACATGTGCTAATGCCCACTGCAGAGCAGCAATAGGACACAGATTAAAGCAATTTGACTTGGTGGCTTTTTTGATTGGAGCAGAAAGGAAAGGAGAGAAGATGCTCAGAAAGGCCTGTTCTCACTCAATGCTTCCACAGATATTCTAGACAGAGGATTTATGGCTTTTGTATTGGAACAATGAGTTTGGTCCACCACATTTCAATCTGCAAGTGATCCTGGTTACAGGATAAATAGATGTGGAACCTAATACTGGCCTCCTTTACACCCAGAAAACCCCATGAGGTTGCCCAGATGTACGTGAGTACAAAATTCGACCCCTCAAAGGACAAAACCCTGCTCACTTGATTCACACAATAATCCTTGTGATGGGATCCCCGCGGTGCAGCCTGGGACTGTGGGACCGCTGTGGCCCCTGAAGTCTCTCCAGTCTGGGCTGTCTCTCACAATGACTTACTAGTGACCAGTAGCAAACGCCTCCAGGCACTGTGATCACTCAGCACAACCGCATGTGGAGTCCCACGCCCAGCTATATTGCAGGAATGCTCCCAGAGCCACTCATGAATCACACAGAGAAAGGCATCAGAGCCAAATCCGCCCCCCGGCTTCCAGGAGTGTACCCCAGGAATATCCCATCTTGCATTGCTCAAGATGAGTAGTGCAAATTTATTAATTGGTTCTCCACTTCATCAATGGAAAATCGATACACCAGCGCAAAACCTGAGCAGATTTGTCACATACTTCATAAAAACTCACAGGCAAAGATAAATAATTTAAAAAAATTATTAATTATAAAAGTTTTTAAGTGATAGGCAAAAAGTCAGTGTTAGTTACCAAAAGAAATAAAATATAAGCATACAGTCTAAAATCTCAACCCTACTAGACTGGGCAGCAACTAGATTAAGCAGTTTTTCTCACCCCACTGGATATTGCTGTCCTTAATTACAGATTTTCCCTTAAATCTGGGCCAGTCTCCTCTGTTGGAGTCTTCAGTCTTCTTCTCAGTGTCTTTGCTGATTGCAGCATAAGGTGGGGTCAGGAGAAAGGCCTGGTTGTTTATCAATGGTTGTTGATGGGTTGATTGATACCCTGCCCGGGTGTTGGTTACTTAATACACATATATGGATAGAGAAATGACTTTCAGCAGATCATAACCTTTCCCCTGATACCTTACAAGGCATGCTTTATATGTAAGATCACAATCATATATAAATGAGGAATATGGGGGGCTTAGAGGGTGTTCCCCCAAAGTACAGAATGTCACATTCCTATTGAAATCTATGGAACTGCTGCCCTGAATCAGATAAATAGGTATGGCTCTGCGCTAGCATGATGCAATACAGATGGTTCACAATGATATGTGAAAAGTTAATTAAATAAACCTATGAAATTAATTAAAATTATATATTAAATTATTTTTCTATAATAAAATGTGAACATTCTTTCACCTCCACAGAAATGAGAAATGCAAGCATTTTAGCAAAAGAATTAAAAATGTCCTTGTCCTGTTTCACTCTAGCTTCAGCAACTACTGCAATTGTCTGCTGAAATTAGTTTTGTCATTTCCCACAGCAATACTCAGCAGTGAATCACAGTAGAAGGACAGCAGTGAATCACTTCAGAAACAATACCCTGGAAGAACTGTGTTTCTTCTTTTTTAAGCAATGGTAGAATATAGTTTTCGCAAACATCAATGCAATATCAAGACTCTAAATCTTTCTGTAATGATAATTATATCCTACACCTAGGACTTGTATACACATTAGAAAGGGTTTACTTGTAGAGATATTTCAGTAAACTACACTGGAAAACTCCCTTCGTGGAGACACAACTTTTAGCTGCAGAAGAGTTCTTTCCCAATGTAGCTTATACCAGTTCCCCAAACAAAATAATCAATACAGTCGAAAGGACACTTTGCTGGTTCACTCTAGGACTTTTGCTGGCATAGTTATGGTGGTTAGGAGTGTCATTTTTTTTTCACACTCCTAACCAACATATGTATGCTGGCAAAACTTTTAAGCAAAGACCAGGCCTGCAGCTCATAAATTGCCTTTACCTGGCATGCAGAACTGCCTTTGACATCATTAGTATTCTACCACAAATCAAGGACATTATCTTATAACACAGACCATAAAGCCATCGATCCTAAACATTTAAAGGCAATGAAAATTAATATTTCAGTACAGCCACTTAAACCCAAGCTGGGATACCGAGAGCCTGATGCTGATTTTAAAACTAGTGTAGCGCCACTTAACGTCAATGGAGTTACTACTAGCTTGCACTGTTGTAAGTGAGATCCTTATCGGACTCCAATACTTTAAAGCACAGTGGTAAAGTTACACGTCTATGTTGTGCCAGAATAAAAACTAGACTGGCTGAATTCAGTAAAAAAGGGATTAAACTAAAACGTTCTTTTGTCACTCCATCAAATCAACAGTGGTTTAAACTGTGCAATATAAACAACTTTGATGGATAGAGTGATTTGCTGATACCCTTCCATGGAAATCTGAAAAAAAATGATCAAGGCAAAGCCTGAAATAATAAACTGTTGGGATTCCAAACCTTATACAAAATCTGATTAAGTTTATATCAAACTATATTTTATTAAATACACATTAAATAGTTTCTTCTCTAAGCCTTATTACACTGATGTACATGTTGAGTAATGCTATTGAGATCAATGAAGTTACTGCAGATTTACACCAGAGAAGCTGAGAACTAAATTTGGACCATTTTGTACAGTATAAATTCCATAGTCAGTACTATTGAGTTAAGTAAATGAATTGTGCAAGAACCCTTCATAGGATGTTGGTTATAGTCAAAGGATGTGGTACTAAAATATTTAGCTATCAAACCCCAAAGGAAATTCAAATAAAGTTCCATTCCCGCTCAAAGATGACTGAGCTTTTCTGTTTAGATTTTAATACAGACCAGAGGCTATAAGGCAACTAAAGTAAAAGACCAGTGATAAAGTTGCCATAAAAGCATAACTCTATATAATGTGCAGATTGATTTTTATGATATTTGGCCTATCACATTTATTTTATTTTCCTCTCTTAATTGACTTTAGTTCTTGAATTAAGTAAGACTTTACAAGCACCCTGTATAAGGTCTGTTCAATTAATGAGAATGTTACTCACATTAACTATAGACCCAGGAAATCATTAAGTGACAAAGAGCAGTGTTGTTGAATTTATGTACTTGTCAAGAATGCAGGTAGATAAGGAATTAGGTGGCAAAATAGTATTTATGGCTTTGAAATTTGACTTGACAGCTTGGGAAAGTAAACTAATGTAGACTGCATTGAGACAGTGGCCTCTATTCACTGGAGACAGTTTAAATAATTTCCCTTGAGTGAATCTATGTTTTTGAGGATGGGTAACTCTGGAGTTGGGCCTAATGGTTGGGCACATCAAAATAACCAGGCAAATATTTATAATTACTTGTTTCACTGCAGCACCTAGGAGCCCCAACTGAGGTCAGAGCCCCATTGCATGAAGCTTTGTTCTCACACATACACACAGTAAGAGGCAATCCTTGTCCTGAAATAAATTATAATCTAAATTGACAAGACAAAGAGGGGCAAAAACAGGTACAGAGAGGTGGGGAGACTTTTGCTAGATCACGCAGCAGGTTAGAGAAGACTTTAAAAAAAAATCTGAGGAAACAGCAGAGAAAGGAGTGAAGATTTTAAAAAGCTAGGAGGAGTGGGGGAAAGAGAAGAGAGAGGATAGGAGGGTGACAGAAAGGTGAGGGGGAAAGGATGACAAAAAGGAAAAGTGAAGAAAAGGAAGAAAGAAAAAGAAGGAAGCAGAAAAAGATGGGGAAGGAAACAGGAAATGTTTGGAGGGAAAGAAGAAGGAAAGGAAAGAAGAGAAAGTGAAAAGGTAGGAAGATGAGGGAGGGAAAGGTTAAGGTGAAAAAGAGAGGGCTAAGGAAAAATGAAGGATCCCCCAACTAGCTCTTCTTTTAATGTTAGCTTCATTTCTTGTTCCTCCCTATTTATCCATTTTTATTCCTCACTTTATATGCTTGCAGCAAGGGAAAGATATTGTGTTTGAGAATGAACATGCCAGACTTTTAAATCTATTTTAAAAAGAACTTAAACTATGACGCTTAAAGCACTAAAGAACAATTCATCTAGATCCAGAAGTTTTATTTACCTAACAAAAATTGAAACATTTTCAAATTAATTTTCAACAGATATATTACCATAAAACCTGTACAGAACTGTCAGTTACACCTCTGATAATCCATTGCTCAAATAAAATACATTCCATGTAAGTGCCAACTAAGTACTGGGAAACATGCCAAACCACAAACATATGATATTGTATATGTATATTTTTTACAGTGTAAAGAAGAAGAAACACTCCTAGGTTTAAGACTATATTATTAGGAAAAGAGGCTACAATTGCCAAAAGTGAGATTATTTACCTTCTGCAGTAACTGGAGTTCTTTGAGATGTTTGTCCCTATGGGTTCTCCAGGTATACACACACCCATGCATGAGTGGAGATTTCTGGCAGCAGTGCCCATTCGGTCTGCCCATGCATCTTAGCTATCCTTGTGCCCCATACCAAGGGTATAGAGGGTTGTGACAGATTAACCATTCTTAGTTCCTTCTCTAATGCAAAGAAGCACTGAGATGAGATGCCAAAGCAGAGGGGAAGGAAGGTGAGTAATAGAGCTCCCAGAGGGACAAACATCTCAAAGAACTTCAGTTAGTGTACAAGGTCAGTAACCATTCGTTCTTCATGTAATATCACTATGAGTGCTCCATTTCAGGTGACTCCCAAGCAGTCCTCCTCAGAGAAGGTGGGCACTTTGGAGTAGGATAACTGATTGACGAATAGGAGACCCAAATTTGCTCAGGATCCATGTGCCAAAGAATAGTTCTTTGAGAATGTGTGGATGGAGGCCCATGTGGCAGCTTTGCAAATTTCTGCAATAGGAGCATCTTTTAGTAGGGCAACAGAGATGGACTGAGATCTGGTGGAATTGGCTATAAACCTAGGAAGGCATGGTCTGTTAGCAGCTTCATAACAGGACAGAATAAAGCCAGAAACCCATTTGGAAAATCTTTGGGAGGACAGCCTTTGTACACTTCTTGTTGGTAGCAGTGGTGAAAAGATCTACTTCTGGGAAACACCAGGTGAGAACTAGCCATTTGAATATGGAGTTGCTGAGATTCCGTCCATAATCATGTGAGAAGTGTTGGCTGAGACCATCGGGTACGGTGTTTTGGAGACCAGGTAGGTAAATAGCTGAGACGCGGATGTTCTGAGTTATACACCACTTCCATAATTTTATTGCTTCTACATGAAAGAAAGGTGATCTCACTCCTTCCTGATGATCTACATGGTACATATTTGCGCTGTTGTCTGCCATTGCTTGGATGGATTGTCCCTTGATCATAGGAAGGACATATGATGGCCTTGAGTTCCAGAAGATTGATATGGAAAACAGATTCCTGGATGGTCCACCTACCCTTAATAGTATGCTCCTGAAGATGAGCTACCCATCCTAGAAAGGAATGTGTCTGAAACTGTGGTGATGGTGGGAGGGAGATGGCTGGATTGATGAAGGGGACCTCTGAGCAGACGTTGCCTAGATTCTTCTATCAGTTGAGGAAAACTAGCATGTGGTGAGGAATGGAGAGTAGCTTGTTTAAACTGTCTCCTGGGAGTATAAACTGTTCTGAAGCAGGCTCGGAAAGAGTGGAGGTGTAGCCAGGTGTGTAGAATGACAAAGTTGCATGCCGCCATATGACTTGGAAGCTGCAGGCAGAACCCAGCAGTGATCTGATGGCTCATTTGGACTTATGTAACCAAATTTGTCAGAGTAAGAAACTTGTCCTCTGGTACATAAGCTCTCGAAGTTGTAGCATCCAGGATAGCTCCTATGAACTCTATTCACTGAACAGATAATAGAGAATGCTTGTTGGCATTGAGCTGAAGTCCTCGTATGCTAAATAGAGTCATAGCCCGCTTGATGGTAACTTGAACTTGGATGTGAGAGCATCTGTGGAGTAGCCAATTATTGAGTTAGGGGAAGACAATCATTCTTCATCGACGAAGCTGGGTGGTCCTCTATTATCAAATTTATGTTCCCCATGTAGGTTCTTGTGTTCTGAGATCAAATCACCATTAACCTTCTCTTTCACAAACTAAAAAGATTAAGTTCCTGAGTCTATCACTATAAGGCATGTTTTCTAATCAATTTCATAGCTCTTCTCTGAGTTCTCTCCAATTTTTCAACATCCTTCTTGAAGCATGAACACCAGAGCTGGACTCTGTATTCTGCTAGCAGTTGTACCAATGCTAAATACAGAGGAAATTTGATCTTCCCACTCCTACTCAATATTCCCCTGCCTATACATACCAGGAGTGCATTAACTCTTTTGGCCATAGCATCTCACTGGGAACTCATGCAGCTGATTATCTACCATGACCCAATGTCCTTCTCAGAGTCATGGCTTCACAGAATAAAGCCCCCATCCTGTAAGTATGGCCTGCACTCTGTGTTCCTACGTGTCTGACCTTACATTTGGCCATATTGAAATTCACATTGTTACCTTGTTCCCAACTTGCCAAATGATCTAAATCTTTCTGTAGCAGTGGCCTGTCTTCTTCATTATTTAACACTCCCTAATCTTTGTAACTGCATAACTAGTAAATATTAGTCAGGCCGAACAGCATCCGTAATATTATGTTGTAATTGTTTTGCTTTACCAGTCATAGACAAGTACCCCGCTGTGCTGGGCACTGCACAAACAGAACAAAAAGACAGTTCCTGCCCTAAAGGGTTTACGATCGAAGTTTAAGACTAGAGACAATAGGTGGATGCAGACAGACAAACGGAAAGAATCCCTGTACAGTAAATTTAGTTGTTCCCACTTTTACAGAGGTGAGAACTAAAGTGTATATATGTTAAATGATTTGTCCGAGGTCAGTCAGCAAGCCAAGTTTAGAACCCAAATCCCTTGTTTTTCACAACTATTCCTAATCAGCTCGACCACTCCATGCCAATCACACAAGTCATTTAACATCTGTGGACCAGTTTTTCAAGCAATGGGAGCTATGTGCACTTAAATCAGATATGTGCAAGAGTGCACTTTGGAAAATCTGTCACTTTCTCCTAATTCCTCTTTGTGAAATGAAGGCATTAATATTTACTATAGGCAAAAATCAGCAAACAATAGAGGGTTATATTCACAGGTATGTGCTTATTATTCTCTATTTGCACTTTTGAATATGGGAGCTCAGAAAGATTAAGCATTGGATTGGGAATCAGGCAACCTGAGTTGTAATTCAAGCTGATACCAACTTGCTATGCATGCTCTTGGGCTAAATCACTCAACCTCTCTGAGCCCATTTTCTTAAAGTAGGGATGTTATTCATTATTGCCACATACAGTGCCCACATTTCAAGAAGGTTGTTGATAAATTAGAGAGGGTTCAGAGAAGAGCTATGAGAATGATTAAAAGATTAGAAAAACCTGCCTTATAGTGGTAGACTCAAAGAGCTAAATCTATTCAGTTTACCAAAGAGACAGTTAAGAGATGATTTGATTACAGTCTGTAAGTACCTACATGGGGAACAAATATGGTAATTTGCTCTTCTATTTAGTAGAATACAGGAATAACATGATTCAATGACTGGAAGTTGAAGCTAGACATATTCAGACTAGAAATAAGATGTACATTTTTAACAGTGAGGATTATTAACCATTGGAACAATTTACCAATGGTTGTGATGAATTCTCCATCACTAGCAACTTTTAAAGATTAAATATTTTTCTAAAAGACATGCTCTAGGAATCACTTTGGGGAAGTTCTATGGTCTGTGTTATACAGGAGGTCGGACTATATGACCAGCCCTTCTGGCCTTGGAATCTATGAATGTGCATGTGTGAAAACATATTCCATTTTCACAACTGCTAATAATCATGTTAAACACTCTTTTCATGATCTGTGGTGTATATACACACACACACACCACAGATCATGAAAAGAGTGTTTAACATGATTATTAGCAGTTGTGCATATATACACACACATACACGATATGTATAAGATGATTCAGAATTACCGTTGCGTGCCACATTCACACATAATCACTTGCCTTTATGATATTCACCTGTCTTGCAGCTAGAAGTATGGGAAATTCCCATATTCAAACTAAGTCGTATTTTCTTGTTCCTCTACATGGACTTTTCACATGGTTATATGCTCTCTATGTCCTTTTATAGGAACAGTACATGCCTCTTTAAACTCAGAAGTAATTTTCAAAGGCTAGCAGCTAAATTGTGCTATAAAAATGTGCACATATAGTTATTGTACTGCAAAACCTCCAATTGTGCATGCAGATTAGGTAATAGCATGTAGATCAGATGCTTAATTGTACAATTACTCATTCTGCTAAGGGAGGTCTTGCAAATTTTGCAGGGGTAATTGAAGCACCAATCTCAGAAAGGCTATAAATCATAGAATATTAGGGTTGGAAGAGACCTCAGGAGGTCATCTAGTCCAACCCCCTGCTCAACAAAAGAGGTGTGGGCACCACACCATTCCTTTGCAATTCATTGTTTATTTTTCGAGGTAAGAGGTATTAAAAAAAGCAGTATGCTCTAAGCACTAAACACAATTCTACATCTTCAGGTAAATAAGACTAATAGCAGCAATTATGTTCTAAACATATCAGAGGGGTAGCCGTGTTAGTCTGAATCTGTAAAAAGCAACAGAGAGTCCTGTGGCACCTTTAAGACTAACAGAGGTATTGGGAGCATAAGCTTTCGTGGGTAAGAACCTCACTTCTTCAGATGCAAGTCTAAACATAAAGTTCTAAACATAAAGACCCTGAAATAACAATCAGTGAGTATATTTGAACCCTTTATATTTATTTCAAAGCAAATTACAAACAAAATGTAAAACATTTCCACAGAAATAAAACGCAAAATGCAATTACAAATTATAATCTCTAGTTGTTCTCTTTATTCACAGAGCCTTTTGGGTAGTGTAAAAAGACTTTGTAATTCCAATTGCAAAACAGCTTGTGCAATGTTATGAAGTTAAATAAAAAGGGTTAAGCAGTAAAAATCTCATGATGGACAAGCTCCCTACATTTTCCAGTCCTCTCATGTTTGTTTACTACTGTCCAGGGTGTGGCAATTACTAACCCACTCCTACAGATAAGAAAGAAAACATTTTCACACCTAGGACCCCGAAATATTCATACTGGATCAGTATTAAGTTATTCAGCACAATGATTTTATGATGTTGTGAAGAACTATTGGACATTCACCTGTACAGTCTGGTAGTAGATGATCAGTTGACTGGGCTGTAATGTAAGAAATCAAATAAGATGTAAGCAGGGAGAGGGGAGAGGGGAGTGAAGTAAAAGCCTGATGGAATATTATTATGCCAGGCAACCTGGGTTCAAGGATCCACTTACTAGTCTGTGCTACTGAGGTCTTGTGTGCTGCCTGCAGTGATGCCTATGGTTTAAGTATATGTAAAGCTCTCTGAGCAATAATTCCAGAGTTGTCAAGGTAATGGAAGCTTTTAGCTAGAGTCCTTGGTATCTGGTTAAGCACACATTTCATTGCTCCTGCTGGAATGACACACAAAATGTTTGGATTCTGTGGAATGTGCCATGAAATCTCAGCCTCAAAACTATTAGGATCAATTTGAATGAGTATGTGAAAGTGACGGGAAGCTATTGCTTTAAAGAAGTCAGTCCATAGAGTTCACAGGGCAGGAAGACAGAAAGAAGATGGAAATCATGACAAAAAACAGGCAACAGTTGCTTAACATTTTTGTTTTACCAATAAAAAGAAGAGCAGAACAGTCATGACAAGAGACATTCAGCTAAAACGGTGCCATATGGTTTTGAAACCTCACTCCTCCCATACTAGGGGGAGGAGGATCAGCCACCTCCATGGCATTGTTTTGTTTCTGAATGATTTATTTAAAAAAAAAATCTTATTACAAATAAAACTGTATTTGAGCTGTATTATTTGGCATTATCTCAGAGGCAGAATGGCCTTGTTTAATGTCAGCTATTAAGAGATGTCATCTGCATGCATTTTTCGGAACATCACAGGTTTAGAGAGTGTCAAAGAGGAAGGATGTATTCTGCATATGTCTAACCACAGTGTTATGGCAATATTACTGCCTCAGTCTTCGGAGGGTCTTCCACTCAGAAACTAGCTGGATCACTGCTCCTTTTGTGTAGGTCTGAAATACAGTGTGTTCTCACTCGGACAAAGTCAAGGCTTCATATAAACAGGTTTGTCTAATTTGGTTTACCAGGAGAGTGGAAGAAAATGGAAGTTTCACTAGAATCTTTAAAGTGAGACTATTACTATTGAAAACTTTGAAACTATCCATCCACTTAATATTTATCACAGAAATCCATCAGTCTTTAAAAAAATCATGATCACACTGAATGAAATCCCACAAGACAATCAAAAGCAAAGCAAAATAAGATTTCACTCCTCTTCAATGACAAATACATCTTACGTGGAAAATTAGAATAGAAACTGCAAGTATGTTTGATTTAAGAAACATTTGATTCTACCAATATAGCAATGCTATTTTGTAAAAACAAAACAAAAAACTGTATTAAAATGAGATCAGATGAAAGCAAGAGAAAAGACAAGTAAATTCCAGTGCCGAAGAGCCTGTAGCCGATGAACGAGTTCATACATATTACATAGCTATTTGCCCTTGGCCAGAAAAATCTATCATCTTATTTGTTACCGAATATTTGTATTTCTCTCATAGCCCCAGTCTTTTTCCTTAGTCCTATAAGGAAGATGCAATGGGGTGCTGAGTGTGTTACATTGCTTCTATTTCCATGGTAACATTCAGTGATGATATGAACAAAGGAGTATGACTTTTTCTGTAGGATCTAATAGGAAGGAGAGGTAGAGTAGTGAAAGGCTCTAATTTAAGCACATATCTGTAATAATAGTGAAACACACTCTGAGCAAAATCCCATCCCTAACATCCTGAGTAACTAGATGGTATATTGTGGGGAGCCATTTGGGCCTTACAGAGGAAAAGAATCTGAGGATGTTTGTCCTGTTTCCTTAAATCTGTAACAGGAAGCCAGGTAGGTTATGGCCTGAGGAAGGTACTAGGCAGAAGCTGTACAGTGAAGCAGAGGGAGTCAGAATAACTTTAGGGAAATACTCTTCACTATTGTAATGAAGTTTAATTGCTAACACATACTGGAGCAAAATGAGACCTAAACTGTCTTCCCAAAGGCAAGCTGTTTTTGAATTGTTTTTAACAGATTATCTGGATCTGGGATAAAGGACAAGGGTTCTGTTTTGAGGTGCTAAAGCTGACCAGATACCCAATACTATCATGTTTTCACATAGGTACTGGAACTAGGGGAGCGGCAAAACCCCCTGGCTTGAAGTGGCTTCCATCATATGCAGGGTTTAGAGTTTGGTTCAATGGCTCTCAGCACCCCCACTATACACATTGTTCCAGCACCCCTGTATTTCCAAGTCAACCGCTGTTACAGTGCATACCAACAGTTATGCTCTTAGCACAGTAACTGCAGTAGCACACAGGAATTTGGTTGGCCATAGTACATGTTCCAGATGGCTGAGTCCAGCTACACTCAAAAGAGAAAGAGAATGTTTGGGAAGAAAATTGGTGTGGTATTCGCAAGCTTGTGATAGATCACAAAACACATGTACCTTTAACAAACAGTAAATGCACAGAGACAAGGTGCTGCGTAGATGCCAAAGATTGCCCATTCTGCACAGTGCCCATTCTGCTACTTCAATTTAGGACAGATTTGCGCCTGTAAAAAGTAAAATTTCATTTTATATAAGTTTTCCTTTTTTGTTTATTTGTTGTTTATTTGCTTATTTGTCTTCAAATTGGCTCCAGAGTAGGAATCTGCATAGGATGGGACTGCTTACTGATCTCAAAGCTCTAGCTGGCCAAAGGGCAACATTTTCAAAAACAGGTGCCTACTATTAGGCACTTAATGAAATGATTTCAGAGGTGCACTATCACCTGCAAGACCCACTAACTTAATTGTACCCAGGATCTTTCGGCGAGGGGAGGGAATCAGGCAATTTATTTAGGTACCAAAGATTGTGTGGAAGTTTTGGTCTCTCTAGAATCTTTGACAAGGACAGCAGTTGAGCTGCTTGAGATTTTTAGCTCAAAACTTTTCAACCCCAAAATAGCCTTTTCCTAAACCAAAATCTTACTCAAAAAGCTCTTTTTCCTCACTCAAATTTTCAGTCTTGACTTTTCCAGATTCCCCTCCCACACACACACAAACACACACACAATGATTTTTAATTGTTAGCAAAAAGGAATAGAATAAATCATGTCTAGAGATTTCTTCCAACACACACACATTTTTTTTTCTTTTTTGCCCCTCAACTTTTTAAAATGTCCTTAATTTTGGAAAACTCAGAGGGGCAAAAGAAAAAATGAAAATAAGAAAAAAAATAAAGTTGTGTGTGTTGGGGGAGACTCCTAGCACATGCACTCTGGCTAAAACAAAAGTGGAGATAGGAAGGACGAATGGGGAAAAGAACAAAATGTTGCAATTTTTCAAAAATATATTTCTGAATTTTCATGACAAAAGCAAAAATAGTTCTGTTTTGAACTCTGCAAAATTGTTTCAATTTTGACATTTCAAAATTTAATCACAAGATTGTTTTTTTCCATGTTTTGACCTGCTCCAGATATCACTTTTCTCTGTACTCTCCCACCCCATAAAATTGGTCAAATCAGTCTATTGTAGAAACTGGGTGTTCTCTATAAAGAAGAGAGCACTTGTAGTCAGGGCCCCATTTACTTTGTGGAACAATGGGACCAAATTCTGTGGCAAAACCACCTAAGTTCTGTGACACTGTTAATGTGTTGTATTTCAGTTATGTACCCTTCATTTTCATTCCTCCCACACACCAATACACACATGACATTGGCTCATAGCTCAAAATACTCACCTGAGGTATAATTTGTCAATGATTATTTTCAGCAATTATTTTTGATGATGGATTTGGACTCGGACTTTAAGTCCCAAAGGGACCATTGTGATCATCTAGTCTGACCTGCTGCACATCTCAGGCCCAGGGCCAGCTCCAGCATTTCTGCCTCCCCAAGCAAAAAAAAAAAAAAAAGCCGCGATCGCGATCGGCGGTGGCAATTGGGGGGGGAAAAAAAAGCTACGATTGGCAGCGGCAGTTCAGCGGCAGGTCCTTCACTCCTAGAGGGAGTGAGGGATCTGCCACCCCCGAATTGCCACAGGTGCCGCCCCTCTCCCTTGGCCGCCCCAAGCACCTGCTTGTTAAGCTGGTGCCTGGAGCCGGCCCTGCTCAGGCCACAGAACCTCACCCACTCACTCCTGAAATTCTGGCTGAGATACTGAAGTCCTCAAATCATGATTTAAAGACTCCAAGTTACAGAGAATTCACCATTTACACTAATTTAAATCTGTAAGTGACACATGAAAGGCAAAACAACAACAACAAAAAACAAAGGGTCTCTGCCAGTCTGACCTGGGGAAAATTTCTTCCCAGCTCCAAATATGGTGATCAGTTAGACCCTGAGCACGTCAGCAAGACTCACTGGCCAGACATCTAGGAAAGAATTCACTGTAGTAACTCAGCCATCCCCATCTACTATCTCTTCTCCAGCTATTGAAGATTTTTGCTACTAGGAGTACCAGATGAGCCACAGGCCATTGTAGGTAATTTCATCCCCTCCATTTCTTCACAGATGGACCAGCTCTCTGTGATCCAGCTCACAATCTCTTTTTCCCAGCCCGTGTAGGAGAAGTAATTAGAGCTGATCAACAATTGGAATTTCTGTCCTGGAGGGAAATTCCAATATTTCAAATATTGCTTTGTCCAAGATTGGAACAAAAACTTGAAATATTGAAAATTTTCCTGGAACAGAAATTCTCATAATTTTTCATTCAGAAATGTTGAAACATTTTGTTTCAACATTTCTGATCAAAATGCAAGATTTCAACATTCCTGAATTGAAATATTTTGCTTTGTTTGTTGAAATGAATTCAAATATTTTGTTTTGGAACAGTTCAATGTTAATGTGTCCTCCTGAGCAGTGCCTTGTGGGGATTGTGCTCTGGGTGACTCAAGCCCCTCCAAGGACCAGACCCCTTCACTGGACTACATCTCCCATGATGCACTGTGGTCGTGTAACTCCACATTGATTCAACCACAAGTGAAATTGTGGTGCTTCATGGGAGATTTAATCTAGGGAGAGTCTGGCCCAGAGAGGAGATGGGGTTATGGGGTACCAGGTGAACACATATTAATATCAAACTGACTCAAAACAAAATGTTTTATTTAGATTTTCCTGATGGTAAATAATTTTTTTTAATCTAAATTTTCTATAAAAAGATTAATGTTGTGAAAAATATATTTTCCAAAAAATTGACTAAATTTCCATCCAGCTGTACTTGTAATCAGCTTGAGCAGTTCATTTTTTCAGCTCCTAAGGTCTAAGCCTAGGTTCCCAGACTGGACTTTTGGGCCCTCTGTTTGCTGGCTGGAAAATGGATTCTATCTCAGATTCCCTTACCCACATCTGCCTGATTTTATAGAACAGAGAAAGGAGCATGCATAATCCAATTAATTCCTCCTAGGGGAAGAGATTTGAAGCAAGAGCTAATTGTAAGCCAGTCTGAGAAAGGCAGGGCAAGAAAACAAAATACTAAATGCCTGGCTGCTTCCAAATAAAGAATTCTTCAGCAAAAATCTGAATTCTGTGATATCTTAGGGAAATGTCAGCTTCCATGGCTGAACAGTCTTGTAGTCTGTAATACCTGGGTCTAATTTTGATTGTTGAGTTTAGTGTGTGGGTGCTGGGTGGTGTTGGTGGCCTATCATATACAAAAGGCCATCCTTTCTGCCTTAAACTCTATGACTATGTAGTCCATGAGGTTCTGTGTGAGATGACTAGTTCACACCTCCCAGAGTCTTTATTTTAGGCTCTTTGCAGACTCAGGTACTATTGATTTACACTTGGGCCATATTTTTGGTGTTTTCTTCACAGCCAGCTAGAAACCTAATTTTCATTTAAATGAAAGCTGAGATTCCAGAGCACAATTCTGCAATGAGGGGTTTATTCCGCAGCAAATTCCATGGACCATGGAATTGCAGACAACACAGGCCCTACAGATAGTTCCCAGATGATCTAATGTCACCAGGGGGCTCAACTATTAGGATGATGGGCAGCAGTACAAAACCCTAAGAGTGTGACTCACATCCAAAATAAAAGTAATCAACAATGAAAAATATGCTGAAGCAGCAGCTGTATAACAAATGGTATAGAAATAATATAAACCAACTGCAAATGTACTGCATGTTGAAAAAACAAAGGCATTAAAAGACATGTTTCCAGTTTTCACTTGCTAGTTTTAAAGCTCCAGCCATCTGTAGCTGGTTTGTATTAAGAGCAGGCTTATTTTACTATTCTCAATTAAATATAAAAAGACTGGTCTCAGCTAAAGATTAAAACTGCTGTCAGGCTCAGCTGTTACTGCTCCCACGGGTCCTGAGAGCAGCCACACCCCACAACTGTAACTAACCTGTGCAGAGGAATATGAAGAGCACTCCTCAGTGCTGAACCAGTGACTTACCTATCTTTTCTGTGTCTGGCCCCTCCTCTTCCAATACTGCTATTGAAAATAACCCACCTCAGAATAGCCAATAACCCGATGGCTAGGGCACTCACCTGGAAATTAGAAGACCTGGATCCAAATTCCTGCTCTAGTGGATTTGGAGCAGAGCATTGATCCTAGGTCTCCTCCCATAACCCAGGTTATGCCCTGACCACTAGGCTATAGTGTCAGTCTCTATGGCTCCCTGAATATTAAATTATTTCCGCAAAGTAGTATAGCTCCAACAGAAGAGATTGAGAGATCCCCACCCCCAGAACACCCAATAGCCCGGTGGTGGTTGGAGCACTCACCTGGTTTGTCCTGATAGGGAATGGGAATGTTTTTGAAATCTTGAAAATATTCACTGGATAGGAAAACTATTTCCCACCCTGGTCTAATTGAAAGGATTCTTATTTCTGCTTATTTCACCTCTTCTGGTGACAACTGCAAAAAGGACGGTTAAGTGAACTGTGTTACCCTGCATCTCAAGCTCACCATGGGTATGTCTATCCTGTGTTTTAAAACCTCTGACAACTAGTATAAGAGCCCAGGTCTACAGAGTGCTAAAAATAGCAGTGTAGATGTGGTGGTTGGAGCTCGGAAGTCCAGGGAGAGGGGTGGGTTCAAACTCATCCCCCCTTCCTGGGCTTCAGAGCCCAAGCTCCAGCCTGAACCCGAAATTCTACACAGCTGTTTTTAGCATCAGAGTGCAAACCCTGCGAGACCAAATCTGTAAACCTGGGTTCAGAGATCCATTGCCATAGGTTTTAAAATACAGTGTAGATGTACTCTATTAAGGCCTGTGGCAGGGCAGAGGTAAAGCCCCCTTTAAAGCCCTGCCAAAATGGTGGCTGCAGTCTGCTCTCTGGCCAGGAGGCCAGAGTACAGACACAGGTATTCAGCAGTGGGCCCAGCTGTGAGCCCCAATCAGGGCTGGCTCAGGGGAACATGTTGAGCTGGGTGCTGACAGCTGGGCTGAGGCACGGGAGGGCTATAAAAACCCTGAAAAACCTCAGTTAGGAGGCTAGACTAGGAGGAGGCAGGAGAGTAGTATTGCTGTCACCTTACCAAAGGAGGAAGCCTCAAAGGTAGGAGACACTGGAGAGGGTCTGTGGGGCACTAGCTGTTGGGAGAACTGTATGAACTGCTGTAAATAAAGACACTTGGGTGATCCAGCAAAAGAAGGCGTGGAAGACTCTTTATTATACCGGCCTAAACACAGGGTGCAGGCACAAAAGCGGGAGAGCCTGCACTCACCTTGTGAATGGGGCCCCTCCTTTGGAGCCAACTGTAGGTTGGCAGGAGGTTTAAATCCAACCTACAGTTGGAGGTTTTAAGAGACTCATGACAGTGGTTTTTGTTTTTGTTTTTTATTTATTTTTTCGTTGGGCCCATTGCAGCTCAACTCCCCTGAAGCATCTGAATATTTTCTTTGTTACTTGTCCCACAATAAAAAACTTATGCTGCTGAACTTTATCTATAAGGACATTTATGTCATGCTTGTCATTATGGCATATGAGCACACCCATGTTATTTGACCCTTAAAAGGAGGCACCCAGTTGTTGTGCCCAAATTCTGTGTTTTATTTTCCTTGTTTAATAAAGTCTGCAAAAGTAAATGAACAAACTATCCAAAAATAAAGAGAGAGGGAAATAAGGGTGTATAAAAACAGAAAGGTTTGGAGTGACAAATATGCCAGTGTAACCCAGCTATGCACTGCATGCCTTTGTCCCCCTCTAGTAACTAGTCCACACAAGAGGTTAAGCACCTATAATGGCTTCCAGCTAATGAGTTTCTTCTTCATCTCAAGAGGGTTGTTTTTCACACTGAGGGTCTTTTGTTCAAATCCTGCTGGTAAATCCAAGTTGCAATCAAAATAAGTTGCAGAATAATGTGGGAATCAAACACCAGTAAACCTACAAGGCTCAAGACAACTCCTAGGGCAGCCCCTTCTTAGGCTGTCAGAGATGTTTGAACCTGAGATGGTCTCAGTACTCAGAGCGTTAAACTCTACCACTTGAGCTGAAAGAGTTACTCCCAAAGATGGCAGCCACAATGAATGCTTATCTTTCTATCTGGCCTGGCCACTAGAGGAAGAGAGACTTATACTCTCCTAGCATGGGTTACACCAAAAAGGTAGGGACCAAAAATAATAGAGGATCTTGTCTTCCATTCATCATCAGATTCCCTTTCAGCCACTGCTGCATTTGATGAAGTAAGCTCAGGTGTCAAGCTCTCTATCCATCAACATTTGACTATTGGCAGAACTCCAAAAGTTTCTCAGAACCCCTTTCTCCACAATTAGATTCCTACTAAGATTCAGTTATGTTACAAATTGATACTTTAGACATTTAAAGTATCAATACTTGAGCTATGCCTTAAGGGATGCTGAGGGGGAAAAAACCTTCTGGTAAAGATACAGAAAGCAATACAGAAAGTTAAATCACTGTGACATTCCAGGGGGCAATTCAGGACAATGAGGGGCTGCATCACCCCTGTCCTGAAAACTTGGGTGCCTCACAATCCTTTGCTGCTGTAGCTCCCGTCTGGGCCACTCACAAGCAGGCAAACGACATGCAGGTCACACTCTGAGTGTCTGTATAGGTGCCACCCACACATAAGGCACACTCTGGCTTTCTCTGGCATTGGTTACCACTTGTTGTTGACACCAACACATCTGCAGTCCTGGATTTTCCCCAAAAATGTCTATTCTACACTGTCCAGTCCTTTTCTGGGTAGTTCATATGTATTAGGTCTATTGCCCCTCTAAAAGGATCAATATACAACAGTCTGCTACCCTAAATGGAATTTCCCACAAAGGTCACAACACGGAATTATTTTTTTATTAAAGAATAAAATGAGTTTATATAACTACAAAGAGAGAGAGGTTTTAAATGAGTACCAGTAGAAGGCATTAAAGTCAGAAATGGTTACTACAAGAAAAATAAAGATAAAACATTGCCTACTTTTAAACTTAACTAGATGTGATTCAAGGTGAAGTCCCTTGCCATATGTTCCCAGTAACATTGCTGACCAAATTCTCAGGCCAGGATCTGCTCCTAAAATCCAAAGGCTGTTGCTTTTGTCTTAGGTGAAGGAAAGAGATGGAAAGGGAGAGATAACTTGGGGTGGTTTTGCCACTCACTTTGATAGTTTAGTCACCCTTTGAAATGTATTTTGCTGAGGGTTACCCCTAGATAAAGTTCATTCCTGCTGTGAGGATGGAGACAAGAGGTCTGGCAGTGAACGAGGTTCCATACTGTTGTTTTCTAAAATGTAAATTGATCTGTTCTTATTCCCTCTTCCTTGCCAAAGAATGGCCACTTGACAGATGGTAGCCCATCAGCTTTGATGACAGCCAGCTAGAGGCATCGCCTTGTCCTTCGTCTTTGAGAAACTGATTTACCCCCTCCCCAGACTTATCTGGTAAACATACTTCAGCCACAATTTCAGTTCATGTTCACAACTTTATATATAATGTTGCTATATACATTTTATCATGATATTATTGCGCACTGAGTTATTGGTTTTCAAACAATACATCACAAGGCATATTTTGTACTGTCAAGGTTCCTTCCCCACTCTGAACTTTAGGGTACAGATGTGGGGGACCTGCATGAGAAGCTCTAAGCTCAATTAACAGCTTAGATCTGGTCTGGCTGCCCCCACTCCCAAGCACTAATTCCCTTTCCTGGGTAGCCTTGAGAGACTTCACCAATTTCCTGGTAAACACAGATCCAAACCCCTTGGATCTTAAAACAAGGAGAAATTAACCATCCCCCATCCTTTCTCCCACCAACTCCTGGTGGATCCAGATCCAACCCCTTAGATCTAAAAACAAGAAAAAATCAATCAGGTTATTTAAAAAGGCTTTTAATTAAGGAAAAGAAAGGTAAAAGAAAACCCTTTGCGAGAGATTAGCATACCAGCTACTTTCACAGATAACAGATTCCAAATACAGAGCATGTTCCCCTGGGCAAAAACTTACACAAAAAATACCCAAATACCCAATTTGACTATTCCTCTAATTGCACAAGACAGGTTACAAAGAAATAAACATAAACCTATTTATTTCCTTCACTAATATTCACTACTTAATAAGAGGCTGAATTCTGGAGCTTTCCCACTCCTGTCTAAAGTGAAACTCAACAGACAAAGGGAACTTCCCTCCTTCCCTTTGAATCATCTTGTCCTTCCACTGGTCCCTCTGGTCAGGTGTCAGCTAGGCTAGGTGAACTTCTTAACCCTTTACAGGTAAAAGAGGCATTAACCCTTAACTATCTGTTTATGACATGTACAAAGATTATGACAATAGTGTGTAGGGTATGAATACAGGGGTGAGTTCATTCACAGCCCCTGACTGATGTCCTTATCAAAGGCAAAGCTTTTATGGATGATAAAATAAGGGTACTATCATCTTCAATACTTTTTTTTCTTTAAATTCCATTTCTTGTTAGAAATTTTGTCTTTCCTTGAAAATGACTTTAAATAAAAAAGCCTAATGTTTCTTGCTCCTGTAACAAGAAAAACTGATTATCTTTGCATCTCCATGGGGCAGGGAGAGTAACACATCGATTTGGAAACACAAAGGTAATGCTTAAGGAAGTATATTCCTTTGTGGACAGCTAGCTTCAATGGCTAGAACAGAGAGGGGACCATAGCCCCACAACCCCACTCTCTTCAGGGGTGGTTTGTGCTGCCAGCCAGGCACAGTCATGCTCAGATGTGCGACGACACTGGAGCTAGCCCCTGCAAGGACTCCTTGTGTAGCTGCATTTTCTCACATTTTCTCTAGTCAAATTGAAGCCTATGTGCCAGAGCACACACAATCCTGTTAAAATTAAGTTCTCTTCATTTTTCTTTTAGGTTAGCTATCTTTAGAGTTTAGTACTCAAAGTGTCTGATCTAAGGCACCCTGTAATCAATGAATAGAAATTCTCCTCTTACTTGGATGGGTTTTCAATCACACCCAAAATTATTAGAGGACTTGTTATTAGATATGTTTGTATAACTTTATCATTCCAATTTCATAAAGTTTCAACCAATCGGAATATTCATAATGGAAAATGAATAAGATTTTGGAACAAACAAACAAAAATCGGCAGTCAGATATGACAGTGAGTAAAGTTGGCGGTCCAGTTACCACCATCTCTCTGTGGAAGTAAACTCATCCTGAGGCAAACTTGGACTCTCATCATTACAAAGCTTCTTATTTGATAGGGCTTTGCAATTACTATTTCGTTCTTTTGCCCACTGAGAACTCTGAACCTATGTTATAATTTAGCTGGACTTACCTTTGACAACAATCTGTTGCTGAATCCCACATTTTAGAGAATCAGAGATGATGCATTTGTTTCCCTGGGGAAATCTGTCAAAATGCAGTTAAAGGTCTGAGGAGAAGCTCAGTATCCCATCTAAAAGACAGAGGAGAAAATTGCTCCGCACAGAACTATGGTACACATCAGACATGTGTTCAACACAGTCTTTAGATATTTGTGCTTTAATGCAGCTGTGCTTTTAAATTTGCACCCTATAGAATTAATGGAAATGAACTACAACAAAATCATTTCTCTGTTTGCTTTGTAGTTCTCAGTTCTCTTTGTATGTTTGGTGTGTTTATTTCATACATATCAGGAGTTATTTGGAAGAATAATAAATGCAGTTAAGAATCAAGACAAAATCATTGTTTTTTTCTTCTGCTATGATTAATTTCACTTTGTAGTAAGAGTGGCAGCCCAGTTTTCCTTTGAGTTAATCCCACATAATTTATCCCACCTGTCTGGATCCTTTTATTACTTTTTATTGCTTAGGAAGGGGCTAATGTTATTTGAATATAGTATGAAAAACTGCAAAATCAGCAAACACTGGGACCATTTTATTTTTCAGTTTTCAACCAGCTGTCTTGGTGCTGATTTGCTTTGCTTATGTCCATCCAATCATTCTCTTCAAGTAGGAGCTGGTCAAAATTTTCCAAAATCAACCAAACAAAAGATCAAATACAAAAAAACTCACCAAAAAGTGATATTTTTTTCATGAAAGACTTTAAGTTTTCTGCTTTTTCTACCTTCACTTGAGCCTCATTTTAATCTCTCCTCATATGGAAGCTGTTCAATACACCTAATCATATTTGGTGCCCATCTCTGTACCTTTTCCAATTCTAATATATTTTTTGAGATGGGGTGACCAGACTTGCACACAGTATTCAAGGAGAGGGTGTACTATGGATTTAAATAGTGTCATGATATTTCCTATCTCATTATCTATCCCTTTGTTAGCTTATTTGACGGCTGCTGCATATTGAGCAACTGTTTTCAGAGAACTATCCACAAAGACTCCAAGATCTGTTTCTTGAGTGGTAACAGCTAATTTAGATCACATCTTTTTGTATATATAATTGGGATTATGTTTACTAATGTGCATTTCCTTGCATTTATCAACAATTCATGAATTTCATCTGCAATTTTGTTGCCCAATTATCCAGTTTTGTGAGATCCATTTGTAACTCTTCACAGTCAGCTTTGGACTTAACTATCTTGAGTAATTTTGTATCATCTGCAAACTTTGCCACCTCATTGTTTACACCCTTTCACAGATCATTTATGCATATGTTTAACAGCACTGGTCCCTGTACAGAACCTCGGAGTCCCTATAATTTCCCCTCTCTCATTTCTACCCTTTGTTTCATGTCTTTTAACCAGTTACTGATCCAGGAGATCCTTCCCTCTTATCCCATTACCGCTTACTTTGCTTAAGAGGTTTTGGTGTGCAACTTTGTCATAGGTTTTCTGAAAGTCCAAGTTCACGATAATAAATTGGATCACCCACATCCACATGCTTGTGAGCACCCTCTAAGAATTCTAGTAGACTGGTGAGGCATGATTTTCTTTTACAAAAGCCGTGTTGATTCTTCCCCAACAAGCTGCGTTCATCTGTGTCTGATCATTCTATGCTTTACTATAATTTCAGCCAATTTTCCTGATATTGGAGTTAGGCTTTCTAACCTGTAATTGCCAGATTGCCTCTGGAGCCTTTTTTTTTTTAATCGACATTACATTAGCCATCTGGTACAAAAGCTGATTTAAGTGCTAGTTTACATACCACAGAAGTTTTGCAATTTCATATTTGCATTCCTTCAGAACTCTTGGGTGAATATGATCTGGTTCTAGTGACTTATTATTGTTAAATTTAACAATTTGTTCCAAAATATCCTCTGCGACACCTCAATTTGGGACAATTTCTCAGCTTCGAGGGGGAAACTTGCACCACTTAACTTCTATGATGCAGCAACAGAGAGGACTGAACCCAGAAAGCTAACTGTTATTTGTGAAACGTTGCTGACCTGGAAAGGAACTGTTCATCTTTTGTTAAATTGAAATAAACCTGACCCCAAAAATGGAAACATTATTTGAAGCAGGTGGGATGGGCCTTCCTGGAAGAGTTAGAGGGCAGGCAGAAATATGACTGGTCTGGAAACCAGGGACAGTTAGAGCAACCCTCCCACACATAGTTGCAGCTCAAAATCTACTTATACTGCACAGGCACCTAGATCTTGTCTACACTACAGGTTACTTCGGAATAATTTACATTGCTCACGGGAGTGAATAATCCACACCCTAAGAATGGAAATTATACCGACCTAAGCACCGATGTAGACAGGACTTTGTCTGCAGGAGAGCTTCTCCCTCTGATATAGTTACTGCCTCTCCCGTTAGCTTAGAGCTTCTCCACCACAAATACTACAGTGCACCGGTGAAGCTGTGCCACTGTAATTGCTGTAGTGTAGATATAGCCCTGGAGGCTACAGCCACATCAGGGCCCTATTGTGCTATGGTGATTGAAAGTCCCTGCTTCAAAAAGCTTACAAGTTTCAGACAATCTTCACTCTTTAAGCTGATTATTGATAATAAGGATAAAGTAATGATATTTGACTCAACAATAAAAATAATACTTTTTCCTGGCAAAAAATTTTTTTCTAGGTTGTCCTTAATTGCTTAACACTGTCTTAATGACTCTAGCCATTTGCAGATTTTAAGGAAACCCAGAAACTTCCACTCATTGGCTAAAATATTCTAAAAGTTAAAATGACTCATCATTAGCATCCTCATCTGCTTTGCACTCTTTAAAAAAAAATCTCTGTCTCCTGCAGTGATTCCACAGTATGTCTAGATTATCACTATGTGAAATTCAGCCCTCTGAAGAGGGCCAATACGAGGACCCCCACGTAAACCCTAAAATAGACTGCTTAGTCCTTGTGCTGTGAAATTTCACTCCATGGGCCAGATTCTTACTCTCAGTATCACCTTACTCTGCAAACAGTTCCATTGACTTCAGTAGGGATTGTTCATGGAGTAAGGTGCTATTCACCATAAGGGAATCATGGTCTGGTCTTGAGTTAATAACTGCCCTATGTACAGTTCACAGCACGGAATAGCCCTGCCTTGAAGAGTTTGTCTGGAAACTGACAAAGGATCCCTTAATGAAATGTACATTCCTAATGATGACTTTACGGAGGTCAGATTTCTCTTTTTTCCCCCCCGTCCAATTGGCCATTTACTTCCAAACATTAATGGATAATCCAGGAGATGCTTTTATATTCCACCATCAAGATTAAGTTTTATGCTTTCCCTGGAGTGCACAGAGATTACAGGCTGTCACAGCGAAGTGTAGGGAGCTCAACCAGGCTTCTGTGCTGAATGTTGTTACATTGTTCCCATTAAGTAAAACAAACTTGGGAGGCCACAGAGTTGCTATGACTCAGCTTGATCCTTGTGTCATGAAGCAAATGCTTTCCAGCCTCCTGTCTGGAAACACTCTGATTAGTGCCCCCGCTCAAGCTATGAGAAAGAGAGAAAAAAACCATTGTAGGCGTTGACTCATTTCATACACTTTTTAATCAATCTCATCTTGATGAGCTGTAACCTAATGCACTTAAAAAAGCAGGAAAGTCCCCTCCTCTCCCCACCTTTGTTCTACCTGCTAATGTGCTGGGACTTCAAAATGCTGAGTGCTCTCAGGTCCCACTGAAGTGACTGGGAGTGGCGAGTGCTCAGCACCTTGCTGGAGTTGGCCCATTTATCAATACCATTTTGTGCAAATTAGACATAAAGGTTTATTATTGAATATTTATCTGACAGGTAGCACTCGGAGGCTCCAAGCAGGGGCCTCCACGGGGCTAGGCTTTCTACACGACACATCCATGGTTCCTGACTCAAACAGCTTATGCTCTAGGAAGCCAAGTGTCATGCAGAGGGTGATGAATAAAAGATACAAACAAAGGTAACACCCCCAAGGAGTGTTCCAGCGCCTGGCATGCAGGACTGAGCCTCTAGGAGGTCCTACCCTATGGATTAGAGCAACAATGGCTACCAGAGCCCTCTGACACCATTTCGCAGTCTGCTCAGAGTTGGGGGTGTGGACAGAGAGGGCTAGAAACTCCTGCTGAGACCAGTGGGGAGGCTTCTGAAGGGGTTGATCTGGACAAGCAGTTTTCTTGGTTAATTATGAACCAGAGCTGCTCAGCCCCCTGCTCCCCAAATGGCAGTGACAGCCTGACAGAGGCTAAGAGACTACTAGTTTTAGTTTCAGTTTTGAGCTTTGAGTTTGGGAGCTGAAAGTGATGCAGCGGAAGAGCTCAGAGAATTCTGATTGAGTCCCACTCCCCCCAACAGGGCTCTGAATTGCTGTGGGATTTAGTGCATGGCCAGATAGTCCCAGCCTTGCAGAGACCAGTGTACAGAATGGCAGAGTTCTGACCCAGCGCTGGTTACTGAGAACCAGTTAAGAGCTCCACAGGGCTCCAGGCCAGAGAGCCAGGAGATGACCCTGCTCCACCCAGGGTGAAGACACAGTAAGGGGACACTTTTTGTTCAAGCTGGCCAATGTTCACAGTGCTGCAGCACTCATCTCTGGACTCACCCTCAATGTACCCTCTGCCTGGGAAAGTGTCAGGGAGGGAGCTGGGGGTTGGGAAAAGGTATGGGTGTTGGGGAAATTTTGTTGTTTTAGTACTTAGTATCTCGGCTCTCCGAGCTCTGGTCAAGTGTTAGTAGTCTCTTGGTCTATCCAAGGCTGTGATCAAGTGTCTTGATGTTTTTGGTCTTTTGGCCTCGAGATGAAAACCTTGTCTGTGTTTCTGGGACCTTGAAGTGAAAAAATATTCTCTAAGTTATATCTGTTCTTATCAGTTTAATCCTAACCCTTTCCTTCCCCAGATCTTTTTCTGCTCCCAATAAAGTCACCCTTTGTTATCTTGTTATTTTGAGTCTGTCATTTCTTTGTTGGGGTTTGTATTGATGTACTTCATTGTTTCTTATGTACTGGGTTTTATGGTCCTTGCCAACAGTGGTAGTATCATTCATTTGCATGCTTTTTGTCTTGGGCACAGTGAGGAGTCACCTTGGGGGGATGCCCCAGGCATCAAAACAAAAGAACCTAGGACCCAACCCATGCAAGGAGGGGAAGAAGCCATTCCAATGAGCAAGCACAAGAAAGGAGACTTCAGACTCCTTAACAAAAAATAAGCACCAACTATTTTCATCTGTCCCGCAAGGTGGATGTTAACTGTCTGACTTCTTATAGGCATCTTGGTGGGTCTTGAAGAGAGATGGTAATGGCTGTATGGATCAGTTCAAGGTGAGCCCTCCAAGCATATAGGCCAACATGTAAGAAGGCACAAAGGCAATTGTGTGAGAAACTGATAAGAAGTCAGATGAAGATGGCATCATTGGTGGAGCAGAAGAATGAATGACTGTTATTCTGTTTGTAGCTAAGGTGCAGCTGTCAGACTGGAGAGCAAATACAGCGGGTTATAAGCTTGTTTTGTTTCATTTTCCCAGCCACATAATGGAAAGGCTAAGAAAAAATGATGAAATCTCTCTAAAATCATGCAAAAAGGCCCCCAAATCTAAGCCAGACATTTATGTGTAGTTTAGCAGGAGTGTATTTGGGACACAGAATTTTCAACGTTGGACAGTTATTTTCTTATGCTTGTAGAGCATAACTCAAGCATCTTGTCAGAACCATTGATTACAGTACAGAGCATCTATAACAGTAGCATCATAGAACCTAAGCTGCCTTCTTTTAATTCACAATTTCTAGATATAGGAAAACATACACCTACATAAATAAAAGTAGCAGAATTCATGTAAAATAATAATCTGAAACTAACCTGGAACTGGGGTGGCAGCTGTAAACAATCTGGCTTTATAATGGAAGGTTTGTAGCTCTTTAAATACCCTTGAAACATTAAAACTAAGAATGAAATTATTATTTTCCCTTAATTGTAAATCACGGAATTCTGTATTGAGCCAAATTTCATAAGAAAAACATTCCAAAATGAATAGTCAAGAAGGATCTTACTATGGAGATTCACACCAAAGTGACAAAAGGATCTTTAATTTCAAGGAGGAATTACTGTATCCCCACTATTGGATATGGGCAGTCTCAACTAATGGAACTTCAGATCTAGAGTGCTGTAATACCACCAGTGTAAACCCTGACCAGTATGTTCCATGTAGAATAGAAACAGTATGTGTTCCATGAACACGGTTTAGAAAGTTGTGTGGTGTCTTGAGAGATTGCTACATATATTCAGGTGACTTGAACTTGCCGGAAGTGGCGCCACAGCAAGTTGTTTTCTTCGGCTCTCAGGTGAAATCCTGGCTCCATTATAATCAATGGGAGTTTTTCTATCGACTTCAATAGATTTCAACTCTAGTCTTGAGTGAACAGGCTCTAGTAGGTATGCTTCTCTCTTAATTCAGATGCTAGGGTTATGTCAGGTTCCCTTGAGATTGCTGTCATTTTAAAGGATGTTTGTGTGCACTCTGACACTTCACCTACCCCAGGTCCCATTGACTTGTTTTAAATTCTAAGCCATTTCATTTACAACAGGTGTTTTAGGCCTGTCACTTTGATATATGCCTGTTCCCAGCTCAGTGCTGTTTTGATACAGCCTCGTAATAGTAACCTATGAAATTTCATGGAGGGTTGTGATAGTCTAGCCCTCTAGCTGCTGGAGGCCATTTAGAGGGTGTCAGTGCAATTACTACAGACTTGTAATGTAGTATAGCTACTTCTTTTTATCTCCCATGAGCAACAAAGCCCTGACATTAGTGTTGAGTATTTGGTTCTTTGAATCCACTGATATGGAGTAGCCTACCTTATATGTACCAGCTATGGAGGTATGTGCATGTTGATCTGGAGCATTTGAGGATGACTATTTGGTGATCCTAGTGTTCTAGTAGCAGGAAGAGTTTATCAATGAACATGCTATTTTCTTTTAATTCTAGTAGTAAGTAATACTTTTTATCCTTGATTCAAATATAGAGCAGATTTATAATCTAATTTTGAGATGAGAGACCTATGAGACCACCAAATAGCTCTCCCTTGAAAGTGCAAGATAGACAATATATCAGTTAAAAAAATACTACTACATTTGGACAGACTTAAGTGATGTGCAAAGAATATTGGGTGATATGAAGTTAATGGCAGTTTTGCCACTGACTTCTGTGGGGCCAAGATTTCCCCTTTTGTTTTCAAACTGGGCTTATGCCCTTTAATACTTTGTGATGAATAAAATGCCTGGAAATTCTTTCTTTTTAAAGTTTAACTCTGCCTCGTGTTGGCTTTTATTTAATCTTCAAAATATAAATTCTGATCTTTCTTGGTCAATATTAATTCTCACACTTAAATGAAGCTGATTAATCACCAGTTTCCTTTTCCAACATGCTTGTCATTGAAATGATGTGATTCAAAACATTTAAAAAACAGTCCAATTAAAAATCCCTGTCCCTCTCAGTAAGTCAGCTTTCACTCTAGGTTTTAGTGATGCTATCATTTTCACTAATTCTCCAGTCAGAGTCTTCCAAACCACATGGTAATAGAATGCCAAATGGAAAAAAAGCTGAATTAAAAATAATAATTTTAATCTTCTCTTACTTAATTGGCCCTCAGAGTTGGTAAGACAACTCCCACCTGTTTATGCTCTCTGTATGTGTGTATATATATCTCCTCAATATATGTTCCATTCTATATGCATCCGAAGAAGTGGGCTGTAGTCCACGAAAGCTTATGCTCTAATAAATTTGTTAGTCTCTAAGGTGCCACAAGTACTCCTGTTCTTTTTGCGGATACAGACTAACACGGCTGCTACTCTGAAACCTGTCGTTATGTAATAAAGAATCAGAAAGAGCTACAAGTCCAGTTTATTTTTCCTTTCCAGCTGTAATTTATTAATAAAGCTCATATGATCTTAATGAAATAATTGTTTGGGGATTGCCATAACTCTAGGTTCTGAAGAGTACTTCATTCTCTCTGATCAGACAGTTCACATAACAGGAATTGAATTTGCTGATATTATTTTGAAAACTGACTCATTCAATTTCATCCCTGTAAAGCTGTGGGCATTCCCTCTACTGCCCCCTGATGGGCAGTGTGATGCTGCAGGTGTGCCCTACCTTAATTTGCCTTGCTGGTAATTAATTAGTTTGCTTTAACAGCCCAAGAGAAAGGAGAACCCACCACACACACACCCCAACAAAATACCATATCCTCCTGTAATAAGACTTCAGAAAGGACTAATTACAAAAACAGGTCATAAGGTCCTCACATCAGAATCCTGGTTCAACTCTCAAACTTAAAATACGTAAAACAAAGCCTTTGACTAGACTGGTCTCTTAGAGCTTGAAAGAAAACCACCACACCACACACTACAGCCTGCATGGCTTCCATTCTCCTCTCTCACTCAGCTTCCTGTTCCTGTTTGCATAGCCTGTTTCTAAGTTGATTACACCCCAGGCTGCCTCAGCTGTTGGCTCCAGCCTGTTCCTTAAAGGGGCATTACACTCCTTCAGAACCCCATTCATGTACCTTTCTCTGCATTTTTCTGTGGCAATTGAAATAACTGTTTTCTGTTTGTACAAAACTGTGTGTAGGTACTGCTGATATTCATACAAATAGCCATGCAGGCACATGAACAAATTTATTTGCTACAGATCACTTCACTGTTCATCATTCAGCATTCTCCTAGTTTCAATCATCCAATCAGGGCAAAGGAATTAAGCCATATGACTTACAGTAGATGACCACTCACACACAAATACATCATAGTGGTCAATTTCCAGATAACTTCTTGGACTTGACAATTACTTGGACAAATGATCCTATGAACCAGCATGCATGATTGATGAACAATCAAGATCAGTTCCTGAAAACTCTGAAGATCAAAAACTTGTTCCCCTCCCCTTCCCTGAACAGAAGTTGGTCCAATAAAAGCTATTGCATCACCTACCTTATTTCTTGAGAGAGACAAGGATTGTTATAACTAAGTGCCTGAATAAGGAAATGTATGTAATTGGCCATTGGCCAGGATTCTTGGACAACCATTCATCAGGAAGTATTACAAGTAATTAAACATGAAACACATAATGTGGACTTGTACATCACTGATTTTAACCTGCTTCTACTCCCCCACCCTAAAAGAAAATAACAACCACAGAGCTCATGCTATACCACAATGAATGCAGGAACAGCACTTTTGAAGGCAAAAATCTGTGTTTGGTAAGGATTCCTGGAATAAATTGACTCCATGATCTTGATTTCTTTGTGCTTACTGGTTAATAGGGTTTTTATATAGCAGTGTGCATTCATGCTGGGGCCAGGAGATTACAGCTGAATAGAATGAACAGCACCAAAATCTACACTTATGTAATAGCTAATACTTTATGAGACTCACTCAGCAGGACAACATCTTTAAAATAGCCATGTCTGATGGGAAAATTAGAATTTCAAGGCTCTTTAAAAACCATTTAACCAGATTATTCTCCAAATTACTGAGGAGAAGGAGTGAGGATCATCTTTGGGATGAGAATTTAGAGACAGGAGTAGAGTATAATTCTTCGTATGATTACAAACTGAGATTGGTGGCCGGATAATGGTTCAAACTGTAGGAGCAAGCTTAAAACTAAATCTTTTTTTAGTGCTAGAAGAGCTGTGATGTGTTTGAGGATGCTGAATGAATCATGTTCAGCCTAATGATTCAGAGAGGCCCTGAAAGAGACCCTGTTTTGAATTTTTTTTAAATATATAAATAAGAGCTTGTTTTTAATATGCAGTTAGTTTTGTTACATGTAAGTTATAGGGTAGTATCCCTATGGTTTAATCCAGAGTTGTAATATGCAGGCATGAGTAGATTTTGTACTGTGCTAGGCAGTGAGGCATGCGGGATCTATTCCTCTGTGGTGGTTTCTTTTTAATGCTATTTTTATTACCTTTTTTTTACTAATAATGGTATGGTCAAATCTAATGGGAACCATTCCCTCTGAACAGCAGCATGCATGAGTGAGTGAACAGCCAAAAAGAAAAGGTCAATAAGCTCTGGCACCCTGCATATTGATGATCAGGGATCCTAGTTTTCCGTGATAAAAACAAAAAACAAAAAACCAAATTTCTCTGATAAAATACTATAAAAAGTGTTTTTCCTCGATTAAAATTAAATACTGTAGTTTCCCTAGCCACAATATATATAGTTATCTGTTGAACAAGTTTTATTGATATATTTACAATTTTTAAGCAAGTTAAAAGCCTACCAGTGCCATCAATCATTATAATAAAGTACAATTTATAGAATTGCAATTTGTATTTCTTACATATGCCAAATACTTCTCTGTCTGGATTCTCTGTATTCTATATTATCCGAAAATTGTTCTTTTTTTTAAATGCACAAAAAAGAAAGCTCAGGCTGTCAGTCCTGCACAGCGGGGCTTGGGCTGTCAGCCTCGTGTGACGGGGCTCTTGCTGTAAGCTGAAATCTTATTAAAATATGTAGAATCTGTTTGGCCCACACAAGGTTGTGCTTAGGTTTACGTGGCCCTCCTGTGTAATAAGATTGGGCACCATTGGAGTAAGTGACACTGGTACTTTCAGTAACATTTATTTAATAGTTAATACATGTTTTTATTTTTTCACAAAATGTAAAAACTAAAATTCTCTGTAAAAATTCAAATTCCAAGTTTTTCCATGGCAGACGGATTCCTAGGCTCCTTGTCAATGATACCATATTTGAAATTCTTTCTGTGCATTTAGATTCTGGCCACAGTTCCTGATTTTGGATTACTTTTCTTTTAGCTGCAATGTGTCAAATTGTAGCTGAAAAACAGTTATCTCCTGCTATTGGGTTATTTGTGTGTGCATCCATCCAAACAATATAGTTTGACCACATTAATTGAATGTACAATTTAAAGATAATTGACAAGGTGCTTTACAAAAATATGTAACGCTGATTTACTAAGCTAAGGTAAATTACCAAATTCCAATAACTTCACCAGTGTATGTGGCATGACCCTAGTCATAGTTTTATTTTAAAATTATCCTACACCGAGGCACTAAAGGCACGGCACATCAATTTAAAGCTGAGCTAAGGTGGCCATTACAGAAGAAGCATTAAAAGCATAATCTCAATTGGAAACCCTTTCAATTTCTAGAAGCAAAGTTGAATTGAAATTCACTAGCTCTGGTCTCCCTCCCCATGGTTTGTTGCTGGCCCATATTTAAAAACAGATGGCACCTAGTTTCTTCTTCAGGTTTAAATGTGGCCAAAGTTTCAAAACAAAAGCTCAGATTAGTTGATCCCATAACATTTCTGCCATTTGAGGCTGCCATTTAGTGGGCAAGATTTTGGTGCCACTGCTTGCTAACCAGATCAGTAGCCCAGATTCAGTTGCAAGACTCCTCTGAGCTGAAAAAAGCCTTATTAGCCCATCTCTAATTTTTTACCTTTGACATGAGCATATTTTGATTCTTAAGTTCCCTTAACATCCATTCCATTTGTGGCCAGAAAACTCCTGTTTTGCTGTAATACTACAGCAAACTGTGCAGTCACAAGCCACCCCAAAAACCCTATAGAGCCCTGGAGCCAATTCAGCTCCTATTTTTAGGTATAGGTAAGTCCAAGTTATTATGACTAATATGGACAACACTGAATAATTTTGGATAATTGAGGAATTTGTTTGTTGTAGTTAATATACATAAGAGATAAAAACCTGTGGTTTGGATAATGGAGGTGTAACTAGTGAAAATAAATGAACCCCAGATATCTCACAATGCTCTGTGTCTGCCTCTTGACTAACTCTGAGCTAATGAAGGATAGGGAGATGGCATAGAGACATGTAACATGGAACAATCTTTTGTTTCCATTTGTGGGAACTATGTGGGAAAATTTACCACTTTTCTCAAACTGTAAGAATGAAGCCAAAAAAAATTAATCAAAACCCTTTTTTTTTTTGCTTCTGAATAACACAACTCTAATTCTGTTCAGACTAAAATTGGGCCAGGTCCCTTTAGACACTATTCCATATGTCCAACAACTCTCAATAGGCCAACAGCCTCTGTGTATTTATACAGATGCTGCTATTTGGGGAAAACCAATTGAGGCTCACAAGTGAATTCCGAGTGCTTTTGAAATTTAAAAGGAGCCTTGTCTTTTTTTTATTTCATTATCTTGGCTCAAAGCTAATTTTGGCTGCTTGCTGGGTAGGGCCGGGTGAATAATTTGTAATAAATAATACATTCATTGAATTTTGTCACTTTTTCTATTCATGAAGTTTTCTGAGCAGAGTGAGATTTTCTTGAATTGGCCATTTCAAAATATGTCTATTTCTTCAGCAAATACTTCTTGCTTTGAACAGCATTCAAAAACAATTCATTATAAATTTTCAAAATACATGTTAAGTCACATGGCATTATTTCTATTCCCTGACTGGTAAGATAGGTTGTTGAACCGTAGGTTGTTTAACCAACAAAGCAAGAATTGTACGTTGAAGTGTGAATTTTACAATTACAGCTTCATTTTTGTTTCGTATCTGAGCTTAAAATTTGCTTTGTGAGTGTTCCTGCTAGTGAAACTGTATTTTCTAGAATATTCACAGAAGATGAACACAGGGGAGTGGAACTTATTAACAAATAAGTTAATTAAAAAAAAAGTAAAATATTAATGGCATTGGGAAGGGATATTTTTAGTAAATGGTGTACAAATGGCATGTAGAGTGGCTACAACAGAACAAACCTGAGATCCAAGTTTTAAAACGTGGGTCCCTAATATTACAACTTCTTTAAGGTATGGTTGTGACTGCAATCACATGTTCTCAGATTAGCACCAGAAGGCTCTACAAGCTACGAAGATAAAAGACCCAATTCTCTATCCCAGGATGGCTGCTTCATGTAGATTCAGAGGTGCCACCTAGGGGGATTCCCCTGGCTCCATGCCATGCATTCCTGGTCCCCCAACTTAGGGCCATGTTGGGCTCAGGAGCAGGGATGGCCAGAGCTGTGATCTGCTGATTCCCAACCAATGTAATGGCTCCAAGTTATAGAAGTCTTGAGGCTTGCTCAAAGTGATGCCCCAGATTCTGGGGATCAGGCATAGGCTACAATGACATTTGGGGGAGGAGGCATGAAGATAGCATAGGGCACTCTTTTGCCAATATCCCTCCTTCTCTCCCTCCCCCCCCCAACCCTCCAGTTTTTGTAGCAAGCAGAGCTTGGCTGGACCCAAGAATTGGGGCCATAGGAACTGACAGCAATACATATGAGAGTCAAGAAAACAAAGGTGTCTTCTGCTGCATAAAGTCTGTGCAAAGCTCACAACCCAGAGGAAATAAAACAGAATTCACACAGAAATAACCCATGTACTGCACACCAAATGTCCAGGTGAGACAAAAAGTCACACAGTTCCAGATTTGGTTATTCAGAGTAGCTCCTCCAGCCACTCAGTGTTCGGGACGTAGAATAGATTCACAGTGAATAGACATGTTAGTATTTAGACAGTGTGCAGCAGGGAGGAACAACTTTGTAAATAACTTTGACTGCTTTTAATTTAGCCAAAGATGTACTTATAATGAGAATTCTTTGTGGGTAGCTTAGTTTCTGTGAATCAGCACAGACCCAACAACAGAGGTTGTGGTTTTCACCAGTCTTGTTCATCTGGTCTAAAGATGGATTTTTTTTAACGGAAAAATGTGAGTGATTTTTAGGAAAGCCTTGCACATATATTTTTTTTCTAAAAGAAAATATATAATTTAAAGCTCCTTATACCCATTACTCTGATTCTTATTTCTGGCCAGGATAACTCAGCACAACAATTGGGTAGTGAGGAGAGAAGTAAACAAAGACGGCTTCTTTGTACTTCTTAGACCCCAAAGGAGGGACCTCTGGTCTACATTACACTCTGTTGCAACAGCTGTTCAAGGACTGTTGTAGGAGCCTTGAACAGCTGCAGTGTACCCCAGCTTCTCCCTTCCTCCTCAGACATGCCTCCATCCACCCCCGGACAAGTGGAGCTGCAGGGGAAGGAGTCAGCACAGAATCATTATGCAAACTCTAAGCCACTGGAGAATCCCTCCTATGCTGGAGGTATTCCCCAGCATGGCAATCTGTTGTCTTTACAGATCCTATATACCGGCAGAGTTGGTATATAGGGTCTGTGGCAGAACCTGCAAATGGGTAAAGTTTTTTTTATTAAAGAAATGTTACAATTTCAATATTTCTGTAGCAGACAGTGGCTTGGAGTTTATCGCATAGTGCTACCACATTGGCAGGAAGTGACACATAACAGAGCAAAAGGACACTGACTGCACTTCACTGAATGGGAACTTTCAGATATGTTTGAATATGTATCGAAATTCTTTTTTCTAAGCATACTGTAAATACTGCCTGGGATTTTAAAAGTAAGACCAATGGTGTCAAAATAATTCATTGTACATTCTCATGGGATGTGGAATGTTCTGAATTTGACAGCATCACCCATCCACCTTCTCTACTCCATATTTGGATGCATCAATTAACTTATTTTGCCAAGCAGTGGAATTAGCTTCCGAAAATGTTCAGATCAGTATAATCAAAATAATAAGATACCTTCAAACCACTTCACAAAGTAGGTAAGCATCATTACACTAATTTAACATTTGAGGAAACTGATTCATAATGACGTAACATTTTTTTGCCAAAGACCATACAACAAATCCACCGCAGAGCCAAAAATAGGATCCTTCTTCTTCGAATTTACTTCACTGACCTATGTTGCCTCTACCTACAGTAAAGACTGAATTTGACCATTACTTCAGTAGGAGAAAGTGGCAGATGTGTCTTTGCAAATACTGGTGCTACAAATCAAGGAAAGAAGTTTATTGAGGTGCACATTGTCTTTTTCTTTCTGAGGTCAATTGATTGAGGAGTTCACCCTCACTCACCTCCTACCATCAATAGACGTGACAATACTGTTTTTGGGAGGGATCTGGCCAAAGAATGTTTCTTCTCTACAATTTATTACTCTGAATGAAGAAAGATGTGACATTTCTATCACTGGCAGCAATATCAATTTTGCCTGCTTTCCCTGTTTACAGGGAGATTTAAGAACATATTGGTGATGTTTGATGTAAAACATCTATCAGAAAGCAGGTGAAAATGAATTGGAGCAATGCCCTGAATGCTATGTCATTTCAACTTACATCCCGAATACCCCCACATTCTGAACACTAAGAATTTGGCCCAGGCACACCCCTAATAAATAGACATGTGTGTTAAAATGCACCGATTCTAATTATAGATCAGACTTGGTTCGTGAACGGTGAGCAGGATTTGGAAAAATTCTTAGATGACCTCTTCGATGGGTCCAATCTCTGCAGAATATTGTGTGATGGAGAAAAGACTGATCCCTCAGTCTGGCTCGAAACCTTTTTTAAAGTTTTGACTTGGAACTTTGTGGCAGCTCAGCAATGTGATTTTTGACGGACTGTTCATTGACAGTATCATCACTTTGAGCTCCAATACTGGAGGCCCCTGTTGCTTGTCTTTCCTGTGATCAATGTTTGGAGGTGTAACAATGAAACTAAAGTAGAGTGGACCTGGGGAATCACATCATACAAGTTTAGTTGTTAAATTCAGGTCACTGATGCAGCCTCCTTAGCTCAGCTCAGTTGCTTTTCCAGGACATAAGGATGGCAAATGTTGCAGTTACGCTAGTGAAATGTTTAGCTAGGATGTAGTGTGCTGCAGTCCTCTTCCACCCAGCCCTCTTCCCTGTTCCCTCTATCAAAATGTGAATTTATCAGTGGGAGGCAGATTGAAATATTTAAACTTGTAAATCCAAACAGCTTTCAGGGCACACTTCCCTTCTCGCCCACACTGCAACTGAGACTTCGCTATGAAAGCAATCAGCATTCTGATTGACTTTAGATAAGCTGTGAAATAAATGTTTTGGTAGGATGTTAAAAGATCCTTTGCCTTATTTAATTTCTTTTTCATCACTATTTTCAGTAGATCTCTTTGGCACCTCTCTGGATCAGCATTATTTGGAAACTAAAAACACATCAGAGGTCAGCACTGCATAGCCCACTGGGTAGAGAATGAAGTCCACAAAGGTGGCCATTGTAAACCGTGACGACATGCCGGTGTCAGTTACTGAACTAGCAGGGTCACAATTTCCCTTAGTGTCTGTTCATGAAATACTAAACTCATTGGTACTGCAAGGCATGAAGCAAGGGAACAAGCAAGCCTTTAAGGCACCCAAACCCTCATCACAGAAGAAGGATTAATCTCATACATTTAGGTGAAATCCCTCTGGTAAGACAGCCTGATCTGTGGTGGTCTTTGGCTAAAGCCAATTTAGATGTGTTTATTTTACTGTGGGAACAGTAGCTTCTAAGACTTAAATGAGCAAATGAAAGAGACGAAAGTGTAATATTTCGGAACAAATGTTTGAGCAACAATTTTAGTCTATGTGCATTTTTTCTATTGCTTCCATTTTCTGTTGCCTTTTCACAAGGGAGACAGTGGAAGCAATGTGCAAGGAATCCTGGCGTTCAGAGATTTATTTTCAAGACAACAGCACATGAAAAGCAGATTGCTGAACTAATGGTTTCACCATTTATATTTGATTAGAATTCCTGGGTTTCATACTCTCGCTGAAGATTTCTGAATCTCACCAACTGCTTGGCGTTTACACACGTCAGTTAACAGATCACTACACTGAATTTTTATTTTTCCCTAAACGTATATAAAGCATTCCATACTGGGCAATAAAAGCTGCCTTATTCACATTCATCATAGTGTTTATTTATTCCACTTACTTAAAAAAAAAGTATTTCCCGTTGTTTTCCTTCTGTGAAGATATAAGGCTCATATCACAGTCTGGCAATGATCATCTCAAACCCACCATATAGAGCCCTTGGGGAAGTGGTTAAAATGGATTGTGCTGGCTCAGGAAGATAGCAGCTTAATTTTTTCCTGTCCACTTCCCCCACCATTAAGGGATTTGGGATAGACTTTCTAAACAGGGTGTATGGCAGCGGTGTTCAAACTTTTTCAGTCACCCACCCCCACCAGTAATGGACTCTGTCTGTGGCCCCCCCCCATTACTGCATAGCCAAGGCTTCCTCAGCAGTGGAGCTTGGGCTGATGGCGGAGCCAGGATCAGAAATGGGTACGGGGGACCACTGGTGTAGGGTGTGAACAGGAGCTGTACTGAGATGGGAGCCTAAGAAGCCACTAAGTCTGGGGAGGAGGCTTGAGTTGAACTTTTTAATATTAATGTCATCAGTTTTTTACTTTATATTGTGTGTGCATTTTATTCGAGAGCAAGTTGTGAACGGTCCCGCAAATACCTATGAACCCAAGTAATTTAACTCAGGAATAGTGCCACAGAGACCAATAGCACTGATCACGTGAATAAAATTACATCTGAGTAGGATCGGGCCCAGAAGATGTAACAAGTCACCACTCTTAGGTCAAAATTCCCAATGAAAGAGCAGGTGGGAACTTCAAAGTTCTAAACCATTGGCTCTGGCATCCATATCTACAGAAGAACCTTACAGCATCCAGTCCTAGCTTTGCCTCTGATAACCTATAATGGCATCTTAGAAGTTATCAATGAAGCTATAGGGGGAAGCTGTACAACAAATGACATTTCATATATCAAACTGAATAACAAAAGGAACATGGTACTGATTGTATTATTTACTGTCATCACCTATTCAGTAAAAACCTATTTTTAAAAATGTAAATGAAACTGCCACATAATTTCCAATGTGTGGCGCCAGAAACCAGGATTCTTAAGAGAAGTCTGCCTCCAAATACACACGGGCTTGTCTAGATGTATCTAGATGGTATGGCTGATCCCCCCATTGCTGTGCACTTTGTTTAATCACTTACACTTGTTCAAAGTGAGTAAAATGCTACTAGATCAAAGGGGTAGAGGTTTACAACATCTATTCAGAGGTATAAATAACTGGGCAGCAGATAATCCATTTTAGTGTGGTTATTGTTATTCTTGGTATAGCACAAGAGGGTGATAACATAAATGGTAGCAAATGAATTCAGTTACTATATTATTTAGAGTAGCATATCCTCCATACCCCATCTCCTTCCAACACACACACACACACACACACACACACTTCTTTTGCCTTATTAAAAAGCTAGAAACTGAGACCAGGATTTTCAAACATGGGTGCCTAGAGTGAAGCACCTAACCTAAGAGGTTTGCTTTTCTGAGGGGCTGCCAATCTGCAGTTCCCACTGAAACAGTTTGCCCAGCACCTGCAGCAAGTTTGAAAATTTTGGCCCAAAATCAAAAAGTCTAACCTTTATTCTTTAGAAGTGCATATGTTATTGCTGCTTATGATATCCCAGAGTTCTACTCTTGCATCTCACAAGCATCATTATGATTTTTGGAAGTAGCTAGAGCAAGCAAAATAAAAAATGAACTATATCATCTGCAGAGTTTATTTAATAGACTTTTGTCAAAGCTTTCCACGAGGCACCAAGGATGAAGGAATAACCATCTCCCATGACAGAAGACTAGTGACTGCTTTTAGGGATATGTTTATGGACATTGAGTGAAGGAAAATGAGAGGCAGCTTGTGGCTAGGCTTGGAAGGATTTGATTTTTATCGGTAAATGTAGGTAAACAGATTTCACCGTACGCACACACAAACTGAAGAAAACATATTTCCATCAATAATAGTTGAATATGACAAGTAGGCAAAGAAAGAAAATGCTGCTTTAGAACTTTTTAAGAAGTTTTGTTTAAGGATATTTGTGGTGTATATTTTGACACATGATTTGAAAATGTGTGCTTTAATAGTTATAACTCTTTGAATCTCAGGTCTACGGTCAAATTATTGCCTGACCTCCCAGCCCCCGAATTTCCTACAACTGACAATTTAAATAGACACGAAATTGAAAAAGGCTTAAAATAAATATTATCCATTCAAATTATACAAAAATAAAAAGTAAATTCTGCCACACCTACTTATGGCAGTAAATAAAAATCTTGTGCCATGTAAATAAAGGATTATTTTCCTTGATCTTTTCAGCAAAGTCACAGAAAATGACCCCTCTCTAGCAAAAATAAAAAATAAAAAAGTCAATGTCAGCAATAGTAATCTTCACTAGATTTTTTGTTATTATTTTAGAAATGACAAACGTCTTAATCTAGAATTTAGAAAACAATAGAGGAAAAGTTGTTGACGAAAATCAAGAATCTAAGTCTATTTAGCAAAACTGAGCTAATACTGACAGACCATAGTTAGAAACACAATTGTCACCCAACCATTAATTAGCCTGTTTTTCAGAGTTAATGATGATAGACAAGGAAACCATTTAAGTGTCAAAACAGGCCTCCAAATTGTGGCTTTGGCCCACTGGACATATTGAGTGGGAACTCCACAGCAGCAGAAGCCAAAGGATTAACTAGACAGTATTTCTCCATAGACTGTGCAGGAGTGCCTTACGCATTGGGAGCGCCTCCTCTCTCTAGAAGGACCAAATTTTGACTGCATTGCATGGATATTCAAGGGGTCAGAGGGAACAAAGAGCCTTCCATGACGTTGCCCTCTAACTCTGGTGTCAGCCACAATCAGAGGGTGGGAACACGAATGGCACTAGTCTGGAGTGCTCAAGCTAAACTGGCTTGATTTTCAGATCCCAGATAGAGTTTTCAGTTGTGGCAGCTAAAACAAACAAACAAAACCCCACACATTTATTTATTAAGGGAGCAAGTTGTGTATGGAAGTTAGGGAAAGACTATACATATGAAACCTCACAATACTACTATTTTACAGTCATTTTAAAGAGCCTAACTGTACACTTCAGCTTGATAATAAAATGTGCCTGACTTGGCCAAGATACTTATAAAATTAGAAATGTATTCTCTATTTTCATTTTAGCCAACATTGCTGAATAAACAGATTCCAAGCAATGTATTCAATTACTGTTATAGACTTCACCACGGGGTGCATTTGACTGTATTTCCATTTCACAAACGATTGTTTCTCAAATAAATAATGCTAAAAATTGTGCCAGTAAAAACAGGGTAAAATATAAGAATCCCTGACGTCACAGCATTTTTATTGCTCTTTTCTGTACCTTTTCCAATTCTAAAGTATCTTTTTTGAGATCGAGCAACCAGAACTGCACACAGGATTCAATCTTTGGGCAGACCGTGGACTTATATAGTGGATTTTTATACTGTTTTGGACTTAACTATCTTGAGTGATTTTGTATCATCGCAATTTTTGCCAACTTACTGTTTATCAGTTTTCCAAATTATTTATGTATATTTTGAACAGCAATGATCCCAGTAGCGATCCCTGAGGACCCTGTTATTTACCTCTCTCCATTGTGAAAACTGAACATTTATTCCTACCTTTGTTTTCCTATCTTTTAGCCAATTACTGACCCATGAGAAGACCTTTCCTCTTATCCCATGACTACTTACTTTGTTTAAGAGCCTTTGGCAAGGAACCTTGATTTCAGCTTTACGCGCTCGGCAAAACCAAAACACCCAAAAAGAGAAAAATAATTTAAATACTGTTTCTGTAGTGCAGGCGATTCCACCCGCCATTACACTCAATGTAATTTTGACTATACGCGATTTTCGCTTTAGGCGCTGACTGCGGAACGTAACCCCAGCGTAAGATGAGACAGACCTATACACTATAATCAACTGGATCACCCTCGTCCACATGCTTGTTGACTCTCTTAGAGACTTGTAATAAATTGGTGAGGCATGATTTCCTTTTACAAAAGCCATGTTGACTCTTTCCCAACAAACCATATTAATCTGTGTGTCTGACAATTCTGTTTTTTACTATAGTTTCAACCAATTTGCTTTGAACTGAAGTTAGGGTACTAGCCTGCAATTGCCAGGATTGCCTCTGAAGACTTTTTTTAAAAATAATCATTGCATTAGTTATCCTCCAGTCATCTGATGCAGCAGCTGTTTTAAACCATAGGTTATATACTGCAGTTAGTAGTTATGCAATTTCGTATTTGAGTTTCTTCACAAGTCTGGTGTGAATACCATCTGGTCCTGGAGACTTACTGTTCAGTTTATTAATTTGTTCGAAAACCACCTATATTTACATCTCAGTATGGGACAGGCATTGTGGAAATTCACTGCCAGTAGGTCATATAAGCAATGCCTTCCTACCCTAGTGTGAGATTTGTACTCCCAGTTACAATGATCCTTAATGTCATTACAGTTACTGTGACTGACTAGTCTTAGGGAAATAGTTTTGTTTGTTAAATTGCACATTTTACACTTGAACATGCTATAGTTCATCTTTAATCCAATTTTGTTAGTTTCTTTCCAACTATGTTAACATGTTACTCCTCATAGTTTTTATGTCTACTTTTTTTTTTCCTTGTTGAGTCAATGATTGAAGAGTATGAAGCTGCAGAAAATATACAGAAGCTCAACTTCACAGGTGAGATAATGTAAACCATATGTAGTTCTGACTGTGTCAAAACATGACATGACAAAACACTTTAAACTATAATCTGAGATCATCCCTTAAGTGGTAACTGTAGGGGGGGGAGGAACTGTGGTAATTTCAGACCACTTTCTAAATGTGCTTTATTCAACAAATGCAATCTCATCTAAGAAATCATCAAACAAATGACACAACCAACAGTTTCTGTTTAGGACTATGCTAACATGCTGGCTGACTTTCTTATCATGAACCTCAGATAGGATTACGTCTCAAAGAAGAATCACTGTGCACAGTATGCATGTATCAAAAGTAGTTTGACACTTACAATAGGTTAACACAACAGAATTTCTAAAACCCCTTTTTAAAGAAGAATTCTCAATATGTAGGAGCTATTTTGCTAAGATATTCCTTGTCTTTTAGAAGCAATTATGAAAAAACTGGACAAGTGTTTGTAGTTTTCTTTAACCAAAGAATAAAGATATGTGCATTAACAAAGCTTTAATTAATGTTTCATTCACACATGAAACCCTTCATTTATAACTGCAACAGATCGCAGAAGTTCATGGCTGTTTTAAAACAGTAGCTCATAATTTAAAATAATTTAATTTATCTTTCAACCTTGAAAATTACATTCATAAAAAGTAAAGAATCAGTTGCAGCCAAGTGACTTCTGTCAGAAACTAAATTTACCCGAGAAGCAACAGACAACTATAATCTGAGGTATACATTTGATAAACATAGCTACTGTTAGTGCTAATAAGAGTTACTCACACTCCTCAAGGAGAGAATATGCCTCCAACTTTGTACACTAGTTGAAAACAAGCAATATTATAGAGGGGAAATAAAAAGGTTTTGTATAATCCAGTGACCTATTTACCCTGGTGTCATCAGGGGTTTTGAAATGGGGAGACAAAATTTTCCCTCCCAATAAATTTTAAAGGAATTAATGGAGTCTTATTTAAAAGAAAGCATCTATAAGATGTTGCAATCGTATGTCTTGTTTAAGCAAAATAGAAGGAAATACTTTGCTAATACATTTCGTTTATTTCTGTCTAAGTATTTATACCATATTCATCTCCATGGTAGCCAAGCACATTACAAGGAACCACCTAATTGTGATGTTAATCTAACACGTTCAACTAGCAATGTAAACTAACAAAAAACCAAGCTCTGAAGCAGGGAGTAGTCCGGAAGCAGCAGTGTAAATGCTAACAACATCGATACAAATGGAAATTCTTATTCATTATGTATTTGGGTCAAATCCTGGTCCCAAGGTCAGAAACAGAGTAAACAGCCTTTGCATATGGAGTCTTCACAGAGGTTAGTAAAAGATCTTCCTTGATCCAGGGGTAAGATATACCTGCAGAGCCCTTATACCTGACTCAGTGCTGCAGATAACATATGCTGAACCATGGCTGAACCACATGTGTTCTTGCCAGTGATCTACAAAGATGGGGACTGACTGAGTGCCACACCCCTTCCCTGAACTGTCCTTGAGCCCTTCCATACCAACACAGATAATACTGCCATAGAGCAGAGTGTCACTACCTGGCCTCCCTTAGACTGGAAAAATGAGCCCTTCCCCCCACAAACATTTAGATGGTTGTAGTGAACCATGCAGTCCTCCTAAAGCTGATCATGAAAAGCTAATTGGTTTTAACATCACCTTCTCTGTCTACAGTAGATGTTTAGAAATGTGTTAGCTAACATGCTTTAATACACTTCTGATTTTAGATATGCCCTGTGTGGCTGGAGCCCTTGCATTGGTGTCACCTGTCTTCAAGTCTTTCAGACCTCCTGTGGTGTAGCAGATTTGGCCCATTGGAACTTGGAAGAGAAGGACATTAGAAAGACAAGCAACACTAGGAAGTCAGCAGTCATGCAAGGCAGGAAGCCACTAAATAGTCATATGGAAAATGGGTAGTAAATGGGTTGCTGGGGAGCTCAGGCTTCCAGGCTCCCAGCTCTTCAGCAGTCACCTGGCAGGAAGCTGGAAATCCCGGGACCCCTGGCTCTGAAGCTTTCAGGCTCATGGTCTAAGGCAGCCTGGTCTCCCATGGATTCAAGATTTCCAGCTGCACAACAGCCTACCAGATGGGCTGCTTTGGAGCCAGTGCTGCCCGGTGGGCTGCTGGGACTTTGGACAGGTTTTGAAAATGTTGACATGAAATGCCATCTCAACTTTATCAAAACAAAATTTCAGACATCCTGTTCCGTGGGAAATTTCATTTTTCATTCCATTTTGGAACTAATTCTAGTTTCTGGCCAGCTCTAGTATTCACTACAACGATATGCCATCATACTTTATTGCTACTGAGACATTGTGAAGAAAACCTCATGAATATAAAGGTTGTAAATGTAAGAATTTGGACTCTTGTGAGTAGTAAGCATGTCTCGGTCTAAAAATACTTCACTTTTACTAATGACCTTTATTTGTCAGAGATCTTGAGCAGTGAAAGTGGGTGAGATTTATGGGCGTGAGACTGTGTTTACAAAACAATATGCCTGATGTTTCCTAGGAATTCCTTGGAAAGAAACATTGATGTCAAACAGTCATGTCTGGGAGCCAAAATGAAAGAGGTTTTGAAGACAAGGCTCCTTATCATTAGAAATCAGCTTATAATTCCATAAAACAGAGTATTTAAATTCCCTTGGATATTGCAAACTATTCTCCACCCCAACCCACAAGAAATCCCAGTTTGAACCTATTTTTCAAATGCAGATTGGGAGAAACTCACATTCTCTTTGCATGAAACAGGACTTGGAAGAGGAGCACATCTGTTCCCTTTTCATCTCTCCAACCCCCTCATCACACTGCACACACAAACATGGACACTTCCTTTCACTTGCATCTTTGCTTTATTTTCTTGCAAAGACTTTTCTCAGAACAAAGCATCAGCAGGTGCCAGGAAACAAGACGTGGTGCAAGTGAATGATTCCTTTCCTAGTTTTGACATGAACAAAACAAGAAAGTGTTAGAATTGACAGATAAGTTTGGCTTCAGATCCTCTGAACTCTCCAACAGATGTTTGATGCTAGACAGACATTTTATATACAATATCAACACAAGAAAAAGTTGCACTCTGAATGCCCTTATGATCCTAGTACATTAATGACTATAGATAAGGTGTTACCAAAGAAGAAATTTACTCCCTAGTGGGTCTAGGGAAACCAAATCCTCGCTACAGCCTAGCTTTAGCCAAGACATGTTCATGGGCTATCTATTTAAATCAATGTATATTTCATTATTACATTATTATTTGTATTATGGTAGATAGTAGTGGTCTCATGAACTGGTTCAAGCGTAGTATTCTATCCATCAGGAGCAGCAAGGGAAAAAAAGCACATGGAAATTTGTAGGAGCAACAGGGCAAAAGAGCATTCAAGGCTGACATCTTTGGCAGAGTTGGAAGAGAAGTAAGAGTCAAGAGTGTACAAGTGTGGGGGCAGAACTGTTAAAAGGCCTTGAAAGTGAGGACAAGAAACTTGAAATTTTATGCAATTGAGAGTAGGGAGCTAATACAGAAATTCAAAGGAGCAAAGAAAGGGAGGCCACGTCAGACCTTTTTGATCTTTTCTTTGAAAAAGTTGGCAAGATCTTGCTTGGCAAAGAAGGAGTGTACAGGGAAGAGGGGCCAGGGGTGCAGAGAAGTTTGCAGAACTCTGTGGTCATCAGCAGAACCCAAACTTCTAGAGGTTTCACAGAAAGGCTCTGAACAGCAAGGAAGAAAGGAAGGAAGGAAAGCATTGTTCTTTGAAAAACTATTTTCAGACATCTATTCAAAAATAAAATGTAGCAATTAGGAGGAATGAGAACATGGCTGGAAAGCCCTATTTTAATCCCGTCTCTGCTAATGACCTGCTGAATGGCCTTGGAAAAGTCACTTTGTCTGGTTCCGTTTCCATGCCTCTAAGATAAGGATAATACTTAATTACCTCACAGAGTTATTGTGAAGTTTAGTTAATGTTTGTTCAGTTGTTTGAATGATATATTTTATTGCTAACTACTAATGGGCCAAATCTTTAAGAACTCGTACCACACGGCTCTACGACAGTCTAAAACTGCACAGCTATGTCAGATAACTTCGGGCACAATTTTTAAAAGCTATAGTGCCTCAACAAGGTTACAAAAACCAGGAATTGTAATAGTATATTTACTTTCATTAATAATATTGAATTGGTGGGTACAGAATTTTCAACATGGGAGAAAACAAAGTTTAAAAAACAGCACAATTTTCTGCAGTCTGTCAGTCGCTGCCATTTCAGGCAAGGAGAGTGAGATAAGTTTCTCTCTGGGTGTAATGGTGGTGATTTGTTGCATTAATTAATAGCAGGGGAAGTTAGGTACTCTGGACAGGCTAGCCTTATATCAGTATTAGGGAGTACAAGCAATGTGGAGCAACACAGCAGCAATAACTGCTTAAAGGGTTAGCCAGGACAGAATGATAAAAAGCAAGGCATATCCCCAAGGGCTTGTTTTATTTTGTTTACTCTTTAACAATAAAATCTGTGAATGTTAAAGACCAAAGAGACTATAGTGACTCTGCGCCTGAAAACAAGCTGGTAATATGGCTTTGTTGGGTTTTGTGACAATTCTGATTTAATGAGAGGGTTCCTATGAAAGACAATTCACGCTCAGGCAGGCTGTTGTGCCAGGCAAATCTGGAGAGATCTTTCATTTATACAGTTTCTAGTTCACTGTGCATCTACAGGCAAACTACTGTTAATGCTTTTCATGTGTTGTATTTATTCTACATTTCAGTTTGAATATATATTGGATCTCTTTTCAAGATCAGAGAGTGCTCCCAGTTTAGTTTGGGATCAGGAATTAGCCAGTTTGGTTGCCCCAAAAGTCTCCAACTACTCCCACATACACCTGTTGAATCCGAGCAACAAATTCCACATCTTACTATTTCTCAGCCATAGTGAAAAAGTACAAAAGGATTGCCGTTACAAAATGAATCATTTGCTTGAGTAGTTATTTTTTTAAATTGAAATATGAAGAGAAATTGCCTGGTTAATTACTTCACATGTAAGTTAAATGGTGGGACCATTTGAATGAAGAGGACTGTTTAATTATTAGAGTTGGGGATTTCATATTACCTCCTCCTACAGGCCCCATCTTAAAACCATAGGATCACCCACTTGTGACGCAGAAGTGAGATGCCACTCAGAGTAGACACATCTGTGCAGATATCCATTATGCCATCTCATACTATGGTGATAGACACAGTCCAGTAATCTAGACAGATGGATACATCGTCAGATCAGATAAATATGATGATCTCTCTTCTTTCTTGCCTCCTTTCATATACAATGAAACAGTTAATGTTGAAATTTAAATCACCATTTTTATTCTTCAGAGTCAACACATATTGAGAAGAAAAGGGAAGTTTTTAGCTTTAGGAGGAATTATTGCAGACTGTCTTTAGACAGACATATTGCTGTAGACTATTTACTATAGTTCACATTGAGTGATATCTTTGCTAGATTTTTATAATTAAAAGGCATGAAATAATAACTTGTTTCTCCAGTGAGAAATCTCAACTTTCCAAAGCCAATCTCCAGGGTAGTTGTAAGGCTTTGATCCAGTAATGAATTCTACATAAGCAGATAGGCCTCTGTAATGGTACAGAGCCCCATTGACTTCAACAGGGATTGATCTGAGTACAAAGGGTAAAATTTTCAAAAGTGCCAATGTGACTTTGAAGCCTAAGACCCATTTTCAAAGCTGGGCACTTGGGACTAGATTCACAAAATGGGCTTAGACCCCTCACTGTCACTGTAGGCCCCATTGAGATCATCACAACCATGTAGGCACCTAAAATCCCTAAGCACCCTAAATTCTGAGGGCAAAGCTACACAGCCATCTGAGTTCCTGCTGAACTCCATGCATGAAATTGCCTAAATCCTGATGTTGCCGAGCTTCTCAGTGCCTAGCTCATGCCCCAAACCCAGCAGCATTCACGAAGTAGGCATTCGCCCGTCTGTCTTGCTTGTGGGGCCCAATCCCATAAGCGTCCTCAGTGAATGCCTAACCTGTATGAAAGATAGCCAAAGGCAAACAGATTAACAGCAGCTTCCATTCCATCCAATAGCCTAAATGGGTAGAGCACTCACCTGGGAAGTAGGAGACTTGGGTTTAAGTCCCTACCCTGAGGCATGGTCCTAAAAGCAGGCTAACCCACAGGCTTTTGGGTATTCTGAGGGGGAGGCGAGTGGTCTCAATTTCTCCTATTTAAGTTGTTCTACTTCATATAAAATATATTCATTGGGACAAAGCCAGGGAGAATGACTTTAAAGCCCAGTGGTTAGGGCACTCATCGTGGATGGAGTAGTCCTGGGTTCTGGCCCTTGGGAATATTTAGCTATTTATACAAAATAGAACAATTCTAACAGGAAAGATTGAGTGAGCCCGATCTCAGAATAGCCCAGCTCTCAGGGCACTCTCCTGGGAGACCTAACTTCAAATCCTTGCTCCAACTCAGGCAGAGTAGGGATTGGAAAATAAGTCTTCTACATTCAAGGTGAGGCTCCTAACCACTGGGCTATTGGGTATGATACAGTGAGTCTTGCTCTCTCATTTTTTCATGAGAGAGACTGACCTCACCTGGCTTAGGCTCCTAACTTCAGGAGAGGGTTCACAGCTATGAATTCTGACCAGAGATAAGTACCTCTCCTCAGCATTTCCTCTGGGCTAGCTTAGATGGCTCCCCATTCATCCTGCTGGCTTCTGTGAATCCCATTCTTAGGTGCCTAACTCTCCCCATGTATTGAATAGGGAGCCTGGATGCCTAACTCAGGTTTGAGGATTCACTGGGTAGCAGGATGCCCAAAGTCTCTTTGTGCATCTAGCCCTTAAGGCCAGATTTTAAGAGATATTTAGATGCAGATGATTTTTAAAACAAACCTAAAGATGCAGATGATTTTCAAAACAAACCTATCTGCATCTTTAGGTGCCTAAATACCTTTTAAAATCTGGCCCTTAGGATTCAAAGTTTCATTGAAAGTCAATAGGACATAATTAATCTAAAGCCAGTGAGTGATTTGGGCAGATGGAGAACCCTTACCCTTGGGGACAAAATTAATATCAACATTAATGTGCTTCCCTGAATACTGTATATCCCGAGAGGTCTCCCAGTAATTTTCCTAAAATAAAATGAAATAGTAACAACGTTAAAAAAATATTTCTCTGGAGGTTGGGTGGGAGGCTAAGACTGGCTTTGGGTAAGTTGCAATTCCCAATCACATCTGCAGGCTTCTGTTTCCCCAACTTGCAGCATTCGCATACATACAGCCTTTATCTCTAGCCAGACAGCCCTGCGGCTCCGGAACATAACAGTGCAGACCTTTCCCTGGCTGCTGCTGGAATGGGAGTTGGTCCATCCCCTCCAACTGGCAGAAATACATTTACATTTTGATTGTAAAGTGCCCCCTACAGTATTGGCTGCCAAACAAACATGGCCAGTTTGGCTAGGAAATTTAAATCCCATCCTTTCTCATACATTAATGCTGTACTTTACGGCAACCCACTGTTGAAAATTGACAAGAAACCATTAATGTGAAGAGAGTGAATGGATAAGGAGAAAATAGGGGTGTAACAGGGTCAGCACCCACCTCTCATGATAGCCCACTTTTCTCTGGCTGATAGTGCCTGCAAACATTGTTCTTTCTCAGGGGGTGGGAGGCACCCGCCTATCATAGATGGCTCCCTTTCTCTCAGTTAGGTGCCTTCTTCAACCATCCAGCCGGGGCGCATCTCGGTACCCCCTTGCCTGGTCTGTCCAGGTCAGGTCCTGGGCTCAGTCTGCACACACTGACCTTTTCATAATGCTGCTGCTACTCTATCCATCCAGCCAAGCACCTTGCCTTTGGCAGCCTTCCCTGGGCTCAGTTCTGCCTGGTGATCTCTCTGCAGTGAGCTGTCCATGGCCTGCTGCTTGTCTAGCTAGCCAGGCACCCAATACTCCCCCGTCAAGCTCAACACAGCAACTGAACTTCTCTGCTCTGCTACTTGTCTTATATAGGGGCCCTTCTGGCTCCAGATTGGCTGCTCCATCAGTCCCTCTGATTGGCTGCTCCTGTGCAGCCACTCTAGGCTACTTGGAGGACTTCTCTTTGCTCTATTCTGAGACAGGGTGATGAAGAGCCATGATGCCTCCAGCAGGGGGCCTCCAGATCTAGTCTACCCTGTCACTGGTGGGTGTCTCAGTTGATCTCAAAAGATAAGTATCTGCCATCCCAAGCACTCCAACAACAATACAACCTACCTTGTCCAGCTGCATTGCATTACCTGCAGCTTAAGCATCTCTTGAAGGACATATTTGGTCCACATGCCTGGGAGCACCTGATACTCCAGAATTGTTGTTGATGTAAAGAGCTTCATAGGTTCACCTGACCATCTGTAGCCTGTTGTGACCTCCTGTTCCAAAAGGCCCTCCTTAACTTAGATTGCCTGCACCAGGCCTAGAACAAAGATTTGTGTACATGCTTGGCTCCAAGTCAATGCGGAAGTGCCTTGCAAAATATTAAAAACTACTGAAACTACAATTAAGCCTGATGCAACAGAAAATTATGTTTCATTCACCGTGGTCCCCACATAAGTTATATGTTAGGGGGTTCAGACAGCCAGTGGTTAGTCCACCTGATCGCCAACCCCTTGCCTCACTGTCCGGGGACAGTAGCAGTGCCTGGTCTCTGCCACGACGCCAGTAGTGCTTAAGTCTCCCCAATGTATATGGTGTTTTGCCCTTAAGTGGGACATGGTAGGGAGTCCCAGGCCAGGGCCCTATGGGAAGTAACATGGGCAGGTTCATCCCATAGAGGGCCTAAATCTGCCACCCTGGCTTACTACTACCTATGTGATCCTTCAGTTTGGGCTATAGGAACCACACCCCAAACAGTCAATAACTTCACAAACAAAGTCCCAAACGAGTAGGGCTCTTCAAGACCTACCACTTTTTGAAGTGAGTGGTGGTTGCGGAAGGCGCTGTCCAGTACCTTACCCACTATGTGGTCCCCTCTCCGGGCTTGTCTCCACTTACTGGGGGATCGACACGTGGCGATCGATCCACCGGGAGTCAATTTAGCGGGTCTAGTGAAGATGACTCTCCCATCGAGATCTAGTGAAGATCGCTCTCCTGTTAGGTCTAGTGAAGATTGCTCTCCCACTCTCCCACCAACTCCAGTACTTCACTGGAATGCGAAGCATTAGGTAAGTTAACGGGAGAGATTCTCCCGTCAATCCCAAGTGGTGTAGCCACTACAATAAGTCGACCTAAGGTATGTTGACTCCAGCTATGTTTTCACATAGCTGGAGTTGCTTAACTTAGGTTGACATAGCCCGATACTGTAGACCTGCCCTCAGGCTCCACCATCTGTTTAGCTTTCTTAAAGATTCTTCTCTCCAGCTGCCGACCCACCAGCCCTTGCCTAGCCTTCTGAGCTCCCTTTTAACCTTCTCTTCCAGCTAGAGCATGCTCAGCTGCTTGGGCCAAGAATTGCCTTTTAACCCCTTTGGGCCAACGTGGGGTCTGTATTCCCCATCACAGGTTACAGGGTTACAGTTCATAGGCCTTGCCATAGAAGACTGCTGCTGGAGATGTGGGCCTCCTGGAGCCACACCGGCTCATGTGTATTTTTTGGACTGTCTCAGGATACAGTCCTTTTGGCAAGAAGTAGGTAGGAAGATTAATACAACAATGGATACCTCCTTTAAAACTACTTCCTTTCCTTTTTTGTTCTTTTGTCTTTTTTTCTGTCCTTCCCCTTACTTTTTTGGGGGGGGGAGGGAGAGGTGGAAATAATAAAATATAAATTAAAAAATAGAGAAAGTCAGTGAACGCCTAATTGCATAACTCAATTTTGAAAATGCCCCGAGGAGAAGGTTTTACAAAAATGCTAATATTGGTTGGGTATCTAGCTTTCCTAGGTGCTTTTAGAAATGCTGCTATTATGTCTCTGAGGTACTTTTGAAAATTTTACCCAAGATGACTTCCAAATCTCATTGCAAGATTGGGGCCTTATAGAAAAATCTAGTCTTTTTCTTTTCTTTTTTCCTTTTTTAATAAAGGATAAAGGATATCACCACCTTTCAGCTTCTAATTAATTGGACAATGAAAAACTAAAAGTAAATGCTTATTTTAAATGGGAAATTTCATCCCATATCATTCTCACCATCAGATTCTGAATCACCAGGACGTCTGTATCAATGTAAGCGTTAACAGCAATATTTTTTACATAACTTCACTCACAGGAGCGTTATCTGCAAGAGCCAGATGTAGAAATGTGCAAGCTATTAGCACGGACTTTTGAACATTTTCTCTTTCATGTTTATAATACCTGAAAAAAGGACTACGGCATTTTGTGGGGTTTTCCTTTCCTTTCCGAAGCCATCATGGATACAGTAGCATTGGGAAGTAGGACTGGCTTGGAAATCAGCGAATGAAAGGAATTCACAAAAGGAACAAAAGGGGCTTCAAATCTTAAAATGCTAGAATGTGCTAAATGTACTCAACCACATGACAAGTAATTTTATATGCTAAATGACTTCCAGTTGATTCCTTGCTGTAGTGAGGCGGTGTGGTGCCCCTCCGTTCCGTATAGGGCCGAACTTCCCCTAACCCCAACGTGGGCAGAGCCACTGGGTCCGGCGCCTGCCCCTCCGAGGTCACGGCCCCGACCCGGAAGTATAAAAGCCTGCCTGCAGAGCTCAGTGGAGCCCAGGCCGACAGAGAGAGCAGACGTCCCGGGCCAAGCTCCCGCTTGGGAGACAGCCGCAGGCCACGAGCCGCCTGCTACCCCACTGCGCCGGTTGAGCCTACCTCTTGCCAGGTACCCCAAGGAGGACTGGCCAAGCCTGCCCCGGGCCTGCTACCCCGAGGAGGAGCCAAGCCTGCCCCGAGCCCGGGGCAGGCTTGGCCAGTCCTCCTCGGGGTACCTGGCGAGAGGTAGGCTCGACCGGCGCGGGGAGGTAGCAGGCGGCTTGCGGCCTGCAGCTGTCTCCCAAGCGGGAGCTCGGCCCGGGACGTCTGCTCTCTCTGCCGGCCTGGGCTCCACTGAGCTCTGCAGGCGGGCTTTTATACTTCCAGGTCGGGGCCGTGACCTCGGAGGGGCGGGCGCCGGACCCGGTGGCTCCGCCCACGTTGGGGTTAGGGGAAGTTCGGCCCTATGCAGGACAGAGGGGTGCCACACCGCCTCACTACACTCGCAATATATACCTGCTATTGTCACACTACCTGGAGTGGCTCAGGATGGTGCGTGCCTACTTCAAGGCAGTCTGTCAAAAACAGGGCACACAACCCAAACTGGTGGTATGTTCTATGATTAGATTTCACCAACCTAGTAAAAACGTGAACTCCTGGATCACTATATCAGTCTTATCATAGAGTCCCGGACAATCCCCTTAGGCTTTTCAGTCTATCTTGCCATCCAGGCAAGTTGGACTTAATGATAAATAATCACTTACATCAAAAAACACAAAATATTCAGGTTGCTTCCAGTCACTTACCCCAGATCACTTGGTACCCTAGATCTTACACCAAAGCCAGTGCCTGTCGCTAATCTTGTAATAAGCTATCTAAAGGTTGAATAACTCAGAAAAAGAAATGAGTTATTTACAGGTCAAAGCTAGCAACATCTACACACAAATGAGTTGCAATCTAAATCCTCAGAGTGACAGAGTTGTAGTGATTGGTCAATTCGAAATAGTGGGAGTGGGGGGACATTATCCCACCTCTGCCTACTTTAGAGTTTCTTGCCTCTGAAGAATTTGTTCCTGGCCATAGCTGTCAGAGACAGGGTAATGGCTTAGATGGACTTACAGTGTGATCCAATATGGCAATTCATTAATTCCTATGAAACAGATCCAGCAAAAGCATAGTAAAGGGGAATTTTCAAAAGGCCTCTTTCAGGAACATAGCATAGGTAGCTGGTACCCAGTTTATGGTGCTGAGATAAAAATAGGGTATTTTCATTGCAGACTGTGCTCATATTCTGAAAATGTCTGAGTTTTGAGCATTCAAGTGGAACATAACCTAAAAACTCCTGTTATGTGGCTTTCTCCCACAATTCTGCTCCTCATTTGAATAATTTACGTCCCTGGCCTCATCTGGAAACTAGGAATGGGAATAAGGAGTCTACAGGGCTGTGTAAAACACAGTTTAGGTGCTCTTTCAGCTGCCTGATTGTGTAAATGCCCAGCAGGTTTGGATGCATTACTTCAATCTCCCACAGTTGCTTCTCCAACCCTGTGTATCCAACCTCAACATTTTTCTTCCACCCACACGCCTGTAAAGCTGCCCTTGTTTCTACTAACTTCCTAGCCCTTTTCCCTGCTGCTCCAAACCCCTGATAAAAACTCTGAAGTTCCCATTCCTTCTCATACACAATCAGTTATTTGTTCAGGAGGTTAGATTCTGTTTGCAGAGTGACTGAAGGCTGCATACACTGCAGGATAGCTAATAAGGGGCTGCTGCTTTAATACCTTTATTTACACCTTAAAAGGTAGACATGTTTTGGACCTGACTCCTATTTCAGTACATCACATCCACATCCCCAGCTGGAAACAAAAGTCCCTTAGTTAGGGAAGCTAATCTGGAGTATGCAGAACTCCTGCTCTTCTGAAATTATGGACTCAGTGCTCATTGCCAAAATCACAGCACAAGACATCAAGAGCGTGCCAGGCACAAGACCATGACTTAAACCAATCTTTAGAAATCCCATGAGCACTCAACCCATTTTGTGCCCCCATATGGATAACCAAATGACTACTTGCAGTCCCATAAGCTTTTGAAAAGGTTGGCAAAAATAGGATGCAATACCATGCCCAGTTAATTCAACTTAATGGCTACAGAACTTGGATCAGCATAGATCCATTGACTTTAGAACAGCTCTGTCGATTTGCCCCAGCTTTAGAGCTGGTCCCTATTTAAAAGTGGGACCCAGAGTAGTCTTTACAGCTAACACTGATTAGTTGCACACTCCCGAAATGACCAGCAAGCAGTATTCAGTTGCCATATATCAAATACCTGGTCTACTGTGTTAAGATATCTTTTTGTTTAGAGGAGCAATCCGAATATTTTCAGCTCATCTTTATTTTAGAAATGGATTGAAGGAAACAATATATTTTTGAAATGTTATTTACTTGGCCCGCCCTGCTGAGAAAAGCAGGTTTCTATCAGTCTGGAATTTCTTCCTGGAAAATGTCTAGTCAGATTCAGAGTGCTGCTCTGTTGAAATGACTGTGTTCTTGGATCCTTTAAAAGCTTTTTCAAAATGTGTTAGAATCAATTGTCAATATGTTAAGAGGTTGTTGGCCTAGCACTGCATAATTGGGCTAAATAAGACCTCTGAACTACAAGTGGACTTTGGCCTGATACATTTGTTTCAAGATTTATATCCAGTGCTAGGAAAATAAATTCAGAGCAATTATGTAAAACTCTGACTTAACTGAGCAATGAAAAAAAGTGAATGTGAAGATTCACTATTCATTTGGACACTTATGAATGAGTGGAGTTGAGTTATTCAGGCAACAGCCTGAAATATATAATGTAGAAAGAAAAAGCAGGTACAGTTTCTATTCCAGAAAACGACAGCTGGAAATTATTTCAGTACTGGCTCACATGAGGTGTCCATTAAGTATTGTATTAGTCAGCACATTCTACCAATCATCTGAATACAATAAACTTGGAAATATAAATAATAAGGACGTGGTGAGGGGCAAATGGTAGGCTTCTGTAATGAATATATTTTTCTGTATAACATGTCCAATAGCTCCTGATTTACATGTTATCTTCTCAAGTATATGGGGGGGCTTAAGAAAATTTTCTGTGCTGAACACACACTACTTTAGAGGAGATTTTTAATCAGATCACGTGCAAAATTTTCAAAAGTGTCAGTTTGGAGTTGCCTGTAATAATGTGTGAATACTCTGCTTTGACCTGGTTGTTGTGATGTTTACTGTATGAATATCTTGAATAATTCAAAAGCAAGGCTGTCTGTACCTGAACCCAGGAAATGGCGGATGTGACTCCTAATATATATTTCTTAGCAAACAATTGAGGGGCAACGCAAGAGCTGTTTGCTTTGCTGCTTTGCTGTGACCCTCTGCTGGGCTTCTCAAGCAGGTTGCCCCAGGAATGACTCAGTCCCTCTGAAAGGAGAGGGGGTCAAAAGATTCAGGAAAGTTTAAACAGACACTGCTTAGGGGAGGGAGGGAGACTTCTGAGACCGAGAACTCTGAGCCCGCTGAGTTGAGGGTTGGGGGAGGTTAGACCATCCAGGGCCCCCATCAGGAGGATGGTTAGACTCTAGATAAGAGACGTGCATGTAGACCTTTTGTAGTTTTAAGATCCTTTTCTCTGAAATGTTAAATACACAATCCTTTGCTTTAAAGAGGCTGTCAATCACTAAAATCCACTGCTCACTGCTCCCAAAGGGAAGTAGCTCAGGTGCTCAAACCCAGTCAGACCAGCTGGGTAAGAACTGTTACTGCACAGGGTAGTGCAGCTGAGAACCATAAGAACGGCCATATTGGGTCAGACCAATGCTCCATCTAGCCAAGTATCCTGTCTTCGGACAGTGGCCAGTGCCAGAGGCTTCAGAGGGAATGAACAGAACAGGGCAATTATCGAGCAATCCATTCCCTGTTGTCCAGTCCTAGCTTTGGGCAGTCAGAGGCTTAGGGAGACCCAGAGCATGGGGTTGCATCCCTGACCATCTGGCTAATTGCCATGGCTGAACCTATCCTCTGTGAACTTATCTAATTCTTTTTTTAACCCAGTTATACTTTTGGCCTTCACAACATCTCACAGTGAGCTCCACGGGTTGATTGTGCATCCTTTTTTTTAAAAACAAAAACAAAAACTGCTGCCTAGTAATTTCATTGGGAGATCCCTGCTTCTGGTGTTATATGAAGGGGTAAATAACAGTTCACTTTCTCAACACCATTCATGATTTTATAGACCTCTATGCTATCCCCCTTAGGTCTGGTCTATACTACCCGCCTGAATCGGCGGGTAGAAATCGACCTCTCGGGGATCGATTTATTGCGTCCCATCGGGACGCGACAATCGATCCCCAAATCGGCGCTCTAACTCCACCAGCGGAGGTGGTAGTAAGCGCCGCCGACAAAAAGCGGCAGAAGTCGATTTTGCAGCCGTCCTCACAACGGGGTAAGTCGGCTGCAATACGTCGAATTCAGCTACGCTATTCACGTAGCTGAATTTGCGTATCTTAAATCGACTCCCCGCTGTAGTGTAGATGTACCCTAAGTCGTCTCTTTTCTAAGCTGAACAGTCCCAGTCTTTATAATTTTTCCTCATATGAAAGCTGTTCCATACCCCTAATCATTTTCATTGCTCTTCTCTATACCATCTCCAATTCTAATATATCTTGTTTTGAGATAAGGTGACCAGAATTGCATGCATTATTCAAGGTGTTGGCATACCATGGATCTATATAGTGGTATTAGGACAGTTTCTGTCTTATTATCTATCCCTTTCCTAATGGTTCCTAACATTGTTAGCTTCTTTGTCTATGCTGCATATTGCATAGATGTTTTTCAGAGAACTACCCACAATGACTCCAAGATCTCTTTCTTGAATGGTCACAGCTAATTTAGACCCCAACTTTTTGTGTGTATACTTGAGATTATGTTTTCCAATGTGCATTATGTTGCACTTATCAATATTGAATTTCATCTGCCATTTGTTGCCCAGTCACCCAGTTTTGTGAGATCCCTTTGTAACTCTTCACAGTCTGCTTTGGACTTAACTACACCTCTACCCCGATATAACGTGACCCGATATAACACGAATTTGGATATAACACGGTAAAGCAGGACTCCAGGGGAGTGGGGCTGCGTGCTCCTGCGGATCAAAACAAGTTTGATATAACGCGGTTTCACCTATAACACGGTAAGATTTTTTGGCTTCCGAGGACAGCGTTATATCGGGGTAGAGGTGTATCTTGAATAATTTTATATCATCTGCAAACTTTGCCGCCTCACTGTTTACCCCTATTCCAGCTCATTTATGAATATGCCACCCACTGCCACCCCCCCCACCCCACACGGCAGGCGAGGGCGCCGAGCCCACCGTGGCTCCACTCTCTCTGGCGGCCGGGGCTCTCCACTCTCCCCAGTGGCCAGAGAGCCCGGCCGGGGCTCTCCGCTCTCCCCGACCGGCTGGAGTGCCCCGCTCTTGGCCCCACTCTTGGCCGGAGCGCCCCGCCACGCCACCCCCCTCCAGGCGCCGCCCCAAGCATATGCTTGGTGGGCTGGTGCCTGGAGCCGGCCCTGCCTTCGAAATACTTAGTATGAAGGAAGTTATATCAGAATTAACTGAATAGAACAGGTAGCACGAATGAAATGTAGTAGCATAGTCTCTAGAGTATTTTTGTATCTCATTTGAACTGCCTCTACATGTTCAGGTGCATACACTCGCCTGACTAATTATAATTTCTATGCATAGAAAATTCCTACCAGAATAGGTCACAGGTCAGAAATAATCATCATCCAATCAAGATATAATCAAATTTTCATGTTGTGGCATGCTGCAGCCACAGGGGACTCCCACACGATCATCTCTTTCTCTCTTCTCAATCTTAATCACTTGAACAAAAAGAACGCATAAGCATTTTCTTCTTGTGTACTCTTGTAGTATTGTCTTATATTCAGGAGCTTTAGTCTGAGTTTGTCCTTCACTCAATACAGAAATACGAGAAGCCACAAATTTCTGAGAGCTAGACTCTAATTAATCCTAAAGCAATTGCTTGCTTGATACCCAGATTCAACTCCCATTGAAGTCAGTAGGAGTCTTTCCATTAACTTCAAAGAGAGATGGATAAGGCCCATATTGATGGACAGATATGAACAAATCACACCAGTTCTGAGCTATCCATTCCTAAAATGAATTTAAAAATCCTAGTTCTAATCCACAAAGCCTTTAGCAATCTTGTGGTAGTGTATCTCAAAGACCACACATCCATCAGTAACCCACCAAGACAGCTGTGTTCCACCAGGATGCCACAATTAGAAAGGTCAAGATAAGGATCTTGGGTACAAGAGGAAAAAAAAATCACATCCAGTGGTGAGGCCCCGCCTGTGGGACACCTAACTAGAGGATGAAATGAGTTTGACCCCAAGCCTCACTGTCTTGATATCTAAATGCAAGGGTTGCCTCTTTGATAAAGCATTCGTGCCAGTACCAACTCACATACTTGTGAAAGGGGAAGTTGGAGATAAGAAAAAACATACCGAAAGGAAAAGAAAATAGTGAAGAAAATGGAAACCCAGGAAATGGGGTAAATCTGTGACAACATAGCCCCTTTTGGGGCTCTCTCAATACTATCATTATTACTACTGTTGGTATTTCAATACCACAATCACAAAAACTACAAAGTACCTAAGACAGTGAGAAATAGATCAGTCATAGCAGATTTATCAAGCATCCTATAAAAAAGTCAGTGGGAGGAGAAATAGCAATCACAGCAGAACTGCAAAACACAATCAAGCCTTATATCGGCTGATTTTTTTTAAAGGTTCATAGATTTTTGACCTATACTATGTAGGCCATTAAAGCTACCAAGACTGCTTCGGAGAGCAAATATGAGAGGTTTACACCAAAGTATACAGATGTCTGAACACACATTATCTATACAATTGTAGTTGAGCATGACCATAAGTACCCTATCCACACTAGCACATTATTGGAATAATTGTAAAGTGCATGCTAGTTCTGTATGTCTACATCGTAGGCATTTTGTTGCTATTCAGTCTCCAAGATCCTATCCATACTAACCAAAGACGACTTCAACACTAATAAGGAGAGATCCTGGTTATAACCCATTAGGGAAGGCTAGAATCAATGAATGCCTTTAGATACACTTCATACTGTCCATTAGCTTACTCCTTATGTTGAACAACTATATCTTAGTTTGTACACAATAAAAAATTGTTTCTTCCTAGATTTTACAACATGATGGTAGTTTACACTACAGAATCTCCTAAAAAAAGGATGTATTGAGTGTGTAGTTGAACACTAATTTAAAAAATATTACAGTATATACATACAATAGTTTGATCTGCTAACTAGTGCCGAGGAGGGGGTGGAGAGAATGAGTCAATTACCACAAGCAAATAAGTTTCACAATACTGCAAGTATTGATGAGAGTTCGTGTTACCAAATGTATTAGGTAGGGAAACAGATAGGGAAACAGGGATTTGAATTGGAATGCTTATGAACTCAACAATAACTTTGTTATGTATCCAAAAGAAACAGTTCCACTCACATTCTCCCTTTAGTTAAATCAATAACTTGTCCCCAGAGCAGTTCTGAATGTAATTTGCCTATTTGACTACAGAAGTAAGAACTTTAAAGGAATGCAGTTGTATATAGCTGATAATTTATTCTTAATATACTCATACTATGAATTAGAAATCAAGAAGGCATGAGTATGCACTTGGAATGATGTAGCTTGAGAACATTAACTGCATCTGATGCACAAGCTTAACTATGTTTACCTATCAAATAAGGAATTAAAGGCAAAAATAATGGACTATAATTATGGACAATAGAAATCTGTAGCAATTCGCTATAAAATGTATAGAAATTCTATAGACTTCTTTTGTTTTCCATTCTTCTAGCCTTACCAACACCAACTATTGTAAGACATGAGGGTGGATGGGTTATTCCAAATAATATTTATTTTTAATAAAATAAACTGATCTTGGTGTGACTGGACCAATTTAAAAAAACCCACAAAATCCCATAACCCACAAACTACACCACAGTAGTCTAGCACTTCTCAACTGATGGCAATATAAATACTACTTTTCTTGAAATTTTTAAGCAGACTAGCAACTGTCTTAACTATTTGAATAATTAGAAGAATATATTATGGACTGTAATATTTGAGTATTTGCATTTCCAGAATTCTTGTAACGTTTATATTGTAAAATAGATTGTCTTATGTATAGGTGTACAACAGCCCTCTGAAGCATGGAATATAAGATCTAATCCCTCACGTTTCAAGTTTGTAATGACCTTGCCTTCCAATGTCTGGAAAATGGATACAAACAACCCTCAAAGTCATTTTCCCACTGGCAGTTTGCAAGTTCCATGACAGAGTGGCAAGTATGAGATAAGTGTCCTAAGGCCATTGAGTGAGTCAGTGGCAGAGGTGGGATCAGCACTCCTGGCTTCTGGCTTCTCACGCCTGGACTCATTCTTCCACGTCACACTGCTGCTTGAAGTGAGTGATCATCAATTAAAGCTTAAATCCAGGGGTGAAAGTAAGACTTACCAGTATGGGGGCCAGATCCGGTCCCTGGAAGGGGGGGGGCCTCGGGCAGAAGGGGCGGGGTTGAGGGTGAGTGTCCCCCCTTCCAGCCCTTCCATGCCACCTGGCCCGCACTGCCTGGGGCTCCAGTGGCAATTTAAAGGGCCTGGGTTCTGGCTGCTGCCGCAGTAGCAGCAGCGGTGGCAGGAGTCCCGGGCCCTTTTAAATCACCGGCTCCAGGGCAACTGCTCCCTTTAGCCCACCTCCCCCGTTGGTGGCCGGGGGAGGGGGCAAAAGGGGCAGGGACATTAAAGCATTGGTGTGGCAGTGCTTTAAGCAGAGTCCTTTGCCATGGCAGCACTTTAACGTCACTGCCCCTTCCTCCCCCCCCGCCCATTGGCGGCCCTGCCGGTAGGGTCCGTACTGGCAGGGCTGCCGACAGGGGAGGCAAAAGGGGCAGGGATGTTTAAAATGCTGCTGCAGCAGTGTTTTAATGTGGGCTGCGTACGGGCCAGTACCGGCTTCTTACCAGTACGCCATACCAGCCTGTACCGGTTCACTTTCACCCCTGCTTAAATCAGAGTGGGTTCAGGAGTCAATGGGAAAGTTTCACACATTTCTCAAAATTTTGGGCATAATTTAAGGCTCTATAGACATGTTTTGCAATGCCAAAGCCCATTCACCTGTTACTCATTAGGAACATAGATGAAATGTATGAAATGATATAGCTAGAATGGAAATAAAACCCATATCCTCAAGCTGCTCCACACACACAGAGGAAAGATTTCAGCCTTTAAATACATACATACATGAAATACTAAGTCTTAGGGTAGGTCTACACTACGAAATTAGTTTGATTTAATAGAAGTCAATTTTTTAGAAATCTATTTGATACTGTCGTTTGTGTGTGTCCCCACTGAGCGCATTAAGTCAGTGAAGTGTGTCCACAGTACCAAGGCTAGTGTCGACTTTCGGAGCGTTGCACTGTAGGTAGCTATCCCACAGTTCCCACAATCTCTGCTCCACATTGGAATTCTGAGTTGCACTCCCAATGCCTGATGGGGCAAAAACATTGTCGTGGGTGGTTCTGGGTACATGTCAGCCCCCCCCCCCCCCCCCCCCCCCGCACTGCCAAAAAATCGTTTCTCGCCTTTTTTCCTGGGTTACTTGTGCAGACGGCATACCACGGTAAGCATGGAGCCCGCTCAGGTCACTGTCACCGTACATTTCCTGGGTGCTGCTGACAGGCGCGGTACTGCAGTGCTACACAGCAGCAGCTCCTTGCCTTTGCAAGTTGGCAAAGACAGTTACCAGTCATACTGTACCGTCTGCTGCTGTCATGGGTGCTCCTGGCCAGCCTCGGTGAGGTCGGTCAGGGGTGCTTGGGCAGACATGGGTGCTCCTGGCCGGCCTCGGTGAGGTCAGTCGGGGACGCCTGGACAAAAATGGGAATGACTCCCCAGGTCATTCTTTTCTTTAAGTTTTGTCTAATGGAGATTCAGTCCTGCTTGGTTGGCAGAGACTGCGGGAACTGTGGGATAGCTACAGTCGTCAGTCGCCCCTCCCTCACTGAGAGCAATGGCTGAGAATCGTTTCGTGCCTTTTTTCCACACAGACACCATAGAACGGCAACATGGATCCCGCTCAGATCGCTGCGGCAGTTATGAGCACTGTAAACAGCATGTACATTATCCTGCAGTATATGCAGCATCAGAACCTGCAAAGGCAGGCGAGGAGGCGACGGCAGCAATGGCAGGGTGGTCACGAGAGTGATGAGGACATGGACACAGACTTCTCTAAAAGCATGGGCCATGGCAATTTGTCCATCCTGGTGACAATGGGGCAGGTTCATGCCATGGAACGCTGATTCTGGGCTCGGGAAACAAGCACAGACTGGTGGGACCGCATAGTGTTGCGGGTCTGGGATGATTCACAGTGGCTGCGAAACTTTCTCATGCATAAGGGAAAGTTCATGGAACTTTGTGACTTGCTTTCCCCTGCCCTGAAGCACAAGAATACCAAGATGAGAGCTGCCCTGACAGTTCACAAGTGAGTGGTGATAGCCCTCTGGAAGCTTGCAACGCCAGACAGCTCCAGTCAGTTGGGAATCAATTTGGAGTGGGCAAATCTACTGTGGGGGCTGCTGTGATCCAAGTAGCCAAAGTGATCTTTGACCTGTTGCTATCAAGGGTAGTGACTCCGGGAAATGTGCAAGCCATAGTGGATGGCTTTGCTGCAATAAGATTCCCTAACTGTGGTGGGGCGATAGATGGAATGCATATCCCTATCTTGGGACCGAAGCACCAAGGCAGCAAGTACATAAACTGAAAGGGGTACTTTTTAATGGTGCTGCAAGCACTGGTGGATCACAAGGGACGTTTCACCAACATCAACGTAGGATGGCCGGGAAAGGTACATGACGCTTGCAACTTTAGGAACTCTGGTCTGTGTCAATGGCTGGAGCAAGGGACTTACTTTCCAGACCAGAAATGCCTATAGTTATCCTTGGGGACCCAGCCTACCCCTTAATACCATGGCTCATGAAGCCATACACAGGCAGCCTGGACAGTAGTCAGGAGCTGTTCAACTATAGGCTGAGCAAGTGCAGAATGGTGGTAGAATGTGCATTTGGACGTTTAAAAGCTCGCTGGTGCAGTTTACTGACTCCGTTAGACCTCAGCGAAACCAATATTCCCATCGTTATTAGTGCTTGCTGTGTGCTCCACAATATCTGTGAGAGTAAGGGGGAGACGTTTATGGCAGGGTGGGAGGTTGAGGGAAATTGCCTGGACACTGATTATGCGCAGCCAGACACCAGGGCGATTAGAAGAGCACAGCAGGGCACGGTGCGCATCAGAGAAGCTTTAAAACCAGTTTCATGACTGTCAGGGGGCTACGGTGTGAAAGTTCTGTTTGTTTCTCCTTGATAAAAACCTGCCCCCTTGGTTCATTCCACTTCCCTGTAAATAAACCGCCCTCCCCTCCCCCCTTTGATCACCACTTGCAGAGGCAATAAAGTCATTGTTCAAAATTCATGCATTCTTTATTACTTTGTCGCACAAATGGGGAATAACTACTAAGGTAGCCTGGGAGGGGTGGTGGAGGAGGGGAGGACAAGGCCACACTTCACTTCAAAACTTATTGAATGCCAGCTTTCTGTTGCTTGGGCAGTCCTCTGGGGTGGAGTGGCTGGAGGCCCCCCCCCACCGCGTTCTTGGGCATCTGGGGGAGGAGGCTATGGAACTTGGGGAGGAGGGTGGTTGGTCACAAAGAGGCTGCAGCGGCAGTCTGTGTTCCTCCTGCTGCCTGTCCTGCTCAACAATATGCCGGAGAATATGAGTTTGATCCTCGAGTAGCCTGAGCATTGCTTCATGCCTCCTTTCATCACGCTGATGCCACATCTCCTTTTGCTGGTCCCTCCTGTCCTCTCGTTCATTTTGTGCTTTCCTGCACACTGACATTGTCTGCCTCCACGCATTCTGCTGGGCTCTTTCCGTGTGGGAGGACTGCATGAGCTCAGAGAACATGTCATCGCGAGTGTGTTTTTTTCACCTTCTAATCTTCGCTAGCCTCTGGGATAGAGACGATACAGCGAGCGTTGAAACATTTGCAGCTGTGGGAGGGAAAAAAAAGGGAGAGTAGTATTTAAAAAGACACATTTTAGAGAACAATGGGTACACTCTTCCACGGTGAATAAAGCTGTTAACATTACATGCCACGTGTGCTTTCTTTACAAGGTCGCATTTTGACTCCTATATTGAGGGCCTGCCGGTTTGGTGTGAGAGCTCACACACGCAGGGCTGGCGGGCAACAGAATTTGGCTTGCAGGCAGCCATGGTAAGCTACAGTGTTTTGGCTTCTTTAACCTTCATAACATGTGGGAATGGTTTCAGGCAGCAGCGCCTTCATGTCCCATACCAAGCACCCGTTGGGTTGGCCATTTAAAAGGAGGGCTGCAGTTTTCAGGTTAACATGCAGCACAAACCCAACTAAAGTCCTCCACCCCACCCTATTCTCTGGGATGATCGCTTCACCCCTCCCCCCACTGCATGGCGCACAGCAGGGATGATTTCTGTTCAGCCACAGGCAAACAGCCCAGCAGAAACGGCCACCTCTGAATGTCCCCTTAATAAAATTCCCCTATTTTAACCAGATGACCATGAATGATATCACTCTCCTGAGGATAACACAGAGAGATAAAGAATGGAAGTTGCTTGAATGCCAGCAAACACCGGGACCATACGCTGCCATGCTTTGTTATGCAATGATTCCAGACTACGTGCTACTGGCCTGGCATGGTAATGGAGGATGGAATAAGGCTGCCCTCCCCAGAAACCTTTTGCAAAGGCTTTGGGAGTACATCCAGGAGAGCTTCACTGAGATGTCCCTGGAGGATTTCCGCTCTATCCCCATACACGTTAACAGACTTTTCCAGTAGCTGTACTGGCCACGAATGCATTCCAAGTCTTCAGGGCAAATTAATCATTAAACACGCTTGCTTTTAAACCATGTACAATATTTACAAAGGTACACTCACCAGAGGTGCCTTCGTTGCCTTCAAGGTCCATGAGCCCACCTTGGGTGGGTTGGGAGGGTACTGGCTCCAGGGTGATAAACAGTTCCTGGCGGTCGGGGAAAATGTTTTCTCCGCTTCCTTGCTGTGCGCTAACTTCAACGTCCTCCTCCTCCTCCTCTTCTTCGTTCCCTAAATCTGCATCCCTGTTGCATGACAGTCCATTGACGGAGTCAAAACATAGGGGTGGGGTAGTTGCAGGGGCACCCCCTAGAATTGCATGCAGCTCATCATAGAAGTGGCATGTCTGGGTCTCTGTCCCGGAGCGGCCGTTTGCCTCTGTTTTTTTGGTAGGCTTGCCTCAGCTCCTTAAGTTTCACGCGGCACTGCTGCGGGTCCCTGTTATGGCCTCTGTCCTTCATGCCCTTGGAGATTTTTTCAAATATTCCAGCATTTCATCTTTTGGAACGGAGTTCAGACAGCACGGATTTGTCTCCCCATAAAGCGATCAGATCCAGTACCTCCCGTTCGGTCCATGCTGGAGCTCTTTTGCGATTCTGGGACATTATGGTCACCTGTGCTGATCAGCTCTCCATGCTGGGCAAACAGGAAATGAAATTCAAAAGTTTGCAGGGCTTTTCCTGTCTACCTGGCCAGTGCATCAGAGTTGAGAGTGCTGTCCAGAGCGGTCACAATGGAGTGCTCTGGGATAGCTCCCGGAGGCCAATACCGTTGAATTGCGTCCACACTACCCCAAATTTGACCTAACAAAGTCAATTTCAGCTCTAATCCCCTCATCAGGTAGGAGTACCTAAATCAATTTTAAGAGCCCTTTAAGTTGACAGAAATGGCTTTGTCATGTGGATAGGTGCAGGGTAAAATTTATCTAACGCTGCTAAATTCAACCTAAACTCATAGTGTAGACCAAGGCTCAGACAATGCTCTGAATTATCCTTCAGGAGGAGAAGTAGCTAGTTAGGCCAGGGAGAACAACTTTGCATGATGTGCAGAAAAAAATACCAGGTGGGAATAACTGTGCTGAGAGATGACAAAATCGAGAGACACATAATGTCTGAACTCATCATGGAATTTCTTTTCCTCTGCAGGACCCAGCCGTGAAGTGGATCAGGAGCCATTCTGTTCAGTCTACCACTCCAACCCAGCCATTCTGAGGATTGGTCAGGCTAGTGGCATACGAGATGCTGAGATGTATGAATAAGGACCCAGGAGACATAAACATACAGGGTTTGTTAAGCTTCATGTAATAACAAAGTATGCTGTTTGACCCAGCCTCCTGATAGTACCATTGTTAATGTGTCAACTCAAGTAAGTAGGAAAGGGCCAGGTCAACTCACTGGCAATTTGATGAGGCTTTTTCATCAGATACAGCCTCTTCATTGTCTTTCTCTGAGGGCTCAGCTACAAGAAAAAGTTGCACTAGTATAACATAAATCAGTCTTTGAACCAGTACAAGAGGCTGCGTGCACACTTCTATTTCAGTATAAGCGTGACTTATGTTGATGTAGTTAAACCTCTTGTTAATTGACAAGATAAATCAAAATAAGCCACTCATTGAAATAAGTTCTGAAAATGGCTTTTGCATATGTTTAACTATATCTGTTTAAATTCATACCCTACATTATACCAGTGCAACTTTGAGTAGAAAAACCCATGGGAAACTCACTGCCACTCTTGCTGTATCATCTGGTTTCCCCTTCTTTTCAGGGTTAATGGTATAATTACCCAAGCACAGTGATTTATTCATCCACTAGAACTCTCTAAGGAAGTTGTTAACAGGTCAAGAATCAGGTGTTAGGCTATTAAAAAAACATGCAAATGCTTCTCGGTCATGCATACCGGCTCTAGTAAAATGTTTTTTAAAAAATTCCCCTGACTCAGACTCAATGGGTACCATGGCTTAGGTTAGTTGCCCTTGTCCACTGAGGTCTTAATTTGCAGCATGCAAAAGTCTCTATATCTCTCTGGCATTTTAAATTGCTTTACAAAGGGTGTAGAGCCACACAAGACTAACAGCATGAGGCAGAGCAACAGACCAGTTATCAAGCAAGCTAAATTTTTCCCAGGAGGAAGCTAATGTCCTGACTGAGGAGGAGACGAAACAGGAAGTTGTTTTGTTTGGAAACAGTAGAGGGTTGGGGGCCAAAGGTGTGCAAAAATAAATAAATAAAAGAGAAGGTCCAAAATAAATTCCCTGAGGCAGAACCAACAGAATTAAAAGGAGGTAGTAGGACATGCTCAGAAGGGCTAAAATCAAGAATATTTCAGAAATGGGATTTTCTTCATGCTCATTTGCTGTAAGAAAGTAGTGGAATAGCAGAGTCACAGTGTAGACAGACTTGTTGGAAGTATTGATAATACCGGCTGGGAAAGGCTCAAACTGCTTTCACCATGATCTAATACTTCGGATTTCCCTATAAAATAAAAAAGTGATAATGTGTTTTTCATTTTTTTTAAAATCCTCCTGATAACTAGAGCTGGTTAAAAATGGCTAAGTATTTTACTTACACACATACATACAAAATCATGTTGTTTGACATTTTTAATGGAACCATTAGATATTATGATTAAATAAAAAGTTTCACTTTGGTTCATTTTGAAACTAACGAAATGTCTTTTCAAATACCAAACTAATGTCTTCACTTCCTCCCCCATTTTCTCTCCCTATCGTCCCACTGGAAAAGTAGGAAATAACAGAAGGAGCAGCAAGCCCCAGGAAATCTGATTTTGTGCTATTTTGTTTTTTCAAGAAAATTTAAAAAGTTAACAAAAAGGTTGGTCAGTAAACATGATTTTAAAAACTAATAATAATAATAATAATAAAAAGCTATACAACCCAGAGCTCTGATCAAACAGGACACTTTCTGCATTGTGGACTACAAAAAAAATTGCTGAACTTTCAGCTGATCTAATCATTTGTTAACTGTATCACCATTCCCTGAGTGAACAGCATACTGTGCATGGATAATTAGCAAGTTGGTATAGGGCCAGGGAGTTTAGCAGTACAGTCTGAATGGAATCCAGTCACCTCAGCAAGACTGACTGGCAGGCTGTACATTTTACAATGGTCACAGGGGATGTCTGGTTCTTACATCACAGGAGCTTCAAGAGCACACTCCGGCATTCCATACATTACTGTAGACATGGGTCAACCGTACTGGCATATTTTGCAAAGCAACTTAATTTCTGTGACTTCATAGCCTCTGTTAGGGAAAGACATTAAAGACAAACATAAAATATCCACTAGAGAAGGAATATAGAAAGAGAGAGACAAGTTATTTTTTTGGCCCTCAAATAGTAAATACTTTGGAATATCATTGCACTTTAAAGTCTGTGGATTTTGGTGTGTCTTCTGAAACTACTTTAAATTTTTGTTATCCATAAATTTCACTTAAACATTTTTTTTTATTTTCAAATACAATACAACTGTGCATTCACTGCTGTAGCATATCAGACTCCAGTTCTCAAAGCACATCAGCACATGCTTAAAGTTGAGCACATACTGAAGCATTTTGCTGAATCTAGGCCTTAAAACGAAACCCCCTGGCTTTGTTCTCAGTATTATTTTCATTTTTAATGCAAGAGGACAGTCTAATCTCAAGTCAATACACCATGACCATGAGAAAAGCAAACACCAGATATTTGGGGAAACCAAAATCAATTTTCTTTATGTAATACAAATTATTGCACAGTTTTGTAGTATTTGATAATATCTATATCACAGTTGGCTGAATAACTTACACAACAAATTACACATTTTCCCCCAAAATTTGTGACGGTATAAGGGTTACCATTCCACTGAGGTCAGAGGCCAGCAGATGGTTGGCTTACCGATTAGCCCCACCTGCTGCACCTGGGAAAAGACCTGCAGCTTAAACTGGCTCATCCTCATAAAAAGAGGATCAGGAAATGGAGAGGAGGAGCTGTAATACCTGCCAAAGGTTGGAGCTACTGCTGGGAAGAACTGCACCCAGAAACAAAAATGGACAGAAGGGAGACTTTGGGAAGTTCTATTATCAAAAGGTTCTGAGGTAAGAGCTAGGAATTCTGGACTGAGGAACTTTTGCGGGATGAGGGACAGACTTGGGGAAGTTTTGCTCTTGTTTGTTTAGGAAACTTGAAATAAAAGAAAAAGAAACCACAACAACTGACCCTTTGTTGTTGACTTTCCCTGAGTGAGATGGGAAGATACCTGGAAGAATTCCTCCAGGGAGGGTGCTGGCTATAATGAGCAAGCTGAGGTCCAGCTGGAAGAGGGTGCCATAAGAAAGGCTGCACTTTTCATTAGTCTACCTTTAAAAAAAATATTTTCTCACTTTAGAAAGGTAAGACGAGCTCACATTTGTTACTATATATTGATTTCATGACATTTTCCTAATACATTATTTTTTATCACTATTTGCCCACAAGGTTGAAATATTTTTTGACATTTGAAAATTTCATTTCCCTCCCAAAATTTTGAATTGGGAGGAAGGAATGGAAATTTTTTTAAAATGCTCCCCTCGCCCAAATCCATTTTTCAGTCATATCTAATATGGTGTAAACACATGGATACACAAACATACTCTGTACACATCTAAACTTTTCTTATTTGCTGTAATGACTGGGAAGCACGTTGCACATAATTGCTTTTCTTTCAAATTAGTAATTTAATACACAATAAAAAAGCTAAGATACAGCATCATAAAATGTACATTAGTCATTTATTTTCAGAATGAATTTATTTCTGATATGTGCTAGTATCTAGTATAGTTTAAAACAAAATATTATCATAGGAAGAGTAATTGTAGCAGCGTCTAGTAAATCTTTGCAGTAACATGAGAACTGTGAATTGGTTAACACTTGTTTTTTAGTACTGTATGGTGTACAGAGCCACAGAACTTTTCTGCACAGAAAGAGAAGATCTCTACCCTGAGGATGTTACACATGAGTAATTTTTTATAAGATTAGGGCCCAAGATTGTTAGTCTTTTCAGGATTGAGACCTTGGTTAATATCATGTGAGACAGTGAGAGAGATCTAGGACAAAGTGCTTCATTTTATAAAGGTAAAGTACACATTGTGAGGCTGGCTAGTGGGCTGCTAGCTCAAACCAAGGCAGCAGGCTAATTCACTTGCATGCTAATAGAAACCAAAGATATGTTAAAGTGTGTTCAAGCCAATTCATTTGTTATCACATTACATTTACATGGCATATTACATTTGCTCTCAATGCTTGAAAACTAGTGAAATGATAATAACAGGCTTCAGAGTAGCAGCCCTGTTAGTCTGTATCCGCAAAAAGAACAGAAATGCTAATGTTATTGTCTTCACTCATCTAAAACTTGTTGATTTATATCAGCCCTAGATCAAATGGATGCATGAACAAATAGATGTAAGTTCACTTACTTTGTAACATTTCATGGGAAAACTACTGAAGGATTTTTTTTCTGGCTATCACATTGTATTTACATTATGCGTACCCATTGGAGATTCTAAATGTAAATGAAAAGGTTGTTAACTTCAGAACAAGGGCCATTAAGAAACAATGGATTCACAGTCCCAGTATGCACTTCCTAATCTTCATCATCACTGGAAGCACCCATGTAGTTCAAGACACTTGTCAGCATGCCTTCTGTGAGTGGGATCTATAAATACTGATTCAAGCGAATGATCCTCTATCTCTGATCTATTTGGGTGCTATCAGGGGGTATTCCAGATACAAAACAGATCAGATACCACATCACTGGTATACAAACTGACTCACCTGTAATGTAATTTCCCTATTTTAACCTCTCAATAACTCATTTTTCTTAGTTAATAAATCTATAGTTAGTTTACTAAAGAAATTGGCTATAGCATTGTTTTTGGTGCGATCAAGAGTATCCATTGACCTGGGGTAAGTGACTGGCCTCTTGGGGTTTGGAGTAACCTAACGTGTGGTGAATTTTGGTTTTAATAACCTTTCATCATAGAGTTCAGTTTGTCTGGGTAGCAAAGAGGCACTGGAGAGCTGAAGGGGACTGTCCATGACTCCATGCCAACACTAATATAGTAGTCTAGGAGTGCACATTTGTCACTGGCTTGGTGAAATCTAATTATACAGAACTGGCCAATCTGAGCCTAAGAAGGAATCAGAATTTACCAATATACATTGCCAAAGAGCCACCGTAATACATCAGAAGCCTCCTGCAGCAGCTACCCTGCCCCCACAGCTCCCAGTGCCTCCCACCTACCAGCAGCCCCGTGGATCAGCGCCTCCCTCTCACTCCCCCTCGCATCTCCCGATCAGCTCTTTTGTGGCATGCAGGAGGCTCTGGGGGGGAGGAGCAAGGGCATGGCAGGCTCAGGGGAGGGGTGGGGAAGGGGTGGAGTGGGGGCAGGGCCTGTGGCAGAGCCAGGGGTTGAGTACTGAGCACCCCCTGGCACATTGAAAAGTTGACACCTGTAGCTTCAGCCCCGGAGTCGGTGCCTATACAAGGAGCCGTATATTAACTTCTGAAGAGCCACACGTGGCTCCAGAGCCACAGGTTGCCCACCCCTGAATTATAGGATATACCACCAGTTTGGGGTGTCTGCTCTGTTTTCTGACAGCCTGACCTGAGATTGGTATGGTGTGTAGCTGAGAATGCCGGACACCATGACACACACCATATTTATTCTTCTGTTTAGCACAAAGTAGTTAAAGTTAAAAGGTACAGTATAAGTAAGATGACCAACAGGGAGAAGGTATAGGGAAATGTATTAGAGAAATGGATAGGTAAGGTATTGGAAAAAGAGTAGGGTCCTAGACACAAAAAGAGGCAGCCAACATTAGAAACAAAGTACGAAAATAGAGACAGAAAGTAACTTAAACCCATGAAGGAGCTAGAAATGCCTACACAGGTAGGAAGAAAAGTGGTTCCCAGGCTAAAGCAAGACCACAACCAGGATCCACACTTGTCAAAGATATTCCTGTGTGGTGAAAGAGGGATTTCCATCTTCAAGAACTTTGCTGAGGGGAAAAAAAGGCTATAGATGTAGTGAACGGCTAAATGACAGGACCAAGGGAGGATTTTATTTATTTCATTTAAGAAGGAGCTAGACAAGATGTTATAGAGCAGAGGCGGAAGAGCTGAAATACAGAGATCAATGAAGGAAAATGGGGCCAAATGATAGAAGAAAGGTACTAAAAGTGGATGCTTAGGCTATATCTGCACTTGGAGCTAGCAGTGAGGTTCCCAGCTTGTGCAGATATACTCACGCCAGCTCTCATCAACCTTGTGCATTAAAAATAGTACGTTAGCAGTGGTAGCACAGGCAGTGGTAGCTCAGGCTAGCCACCCTGAGTACACAGTCAGGGCAACTAGCCCATGCTACCACTGCTCATTCTACTGTGGCTACACTGCTATTTTTAGTGTGCTAACTTGATTAAAGTTAGTGTGAGTAACTCTATACAACTGGGAAGCCCAGCCCTAGCTCCAAGTGTAGACTTAGCTGATTTTCTATTCAGGGACAGGATGGTATCAGGAAGGCCCAACGGGCACAAGGAGTGGTGGGAAATGAATTGATATGGATGATGGGACAAAGAAAGCATCAGTGAGAAGATGTGTTAGAAAGCTTAGAATGAAAGAGAAAAGTCTAGCCACAGAGACTTTGGATGGGGAGATAAAAAGTTTTGGTTGAAAGAATTACTGATGTGGAAATGTAGTGAGGATTACTGGTGCCATAGATTCTGCAATCCAAAGGGTGCCCATGGCAAGTAATTAAGATCAGATCATGCAGAACACTGATGTCAGGAATAGATGGACCAAACATTTAAATCCCCAGCATTCTATTTCTATTATTTTGAATATATTTCTCTCAATTTACTATTTGAGCCTCACAAGCAGTTTTTAACCATAACCATTAAGAAAACATGAGTGTGTGAGAGAGAACCTATACAAAGAAGAAACGCCCAGACTAAAGTGGAAGCATTAAAAAACATTTCCTATCTTAAACAAATTCTTATGATTTGAAATGCCAATGTCCTCAAAATGTCTTTTAAATTATTTTCAGTTCTCTTCCTTCGCGCTTTGCCCTTGGAAATCTGCTCAGGGACAATTCCTCTCTGTATTGTTTTCTATTAACATAAAGTACAAACACTTATGTAGTAAATTTCATTGCCATGTACTGTAGATGGATAAAACAACTGGAGGGTTAGAAATCACTATTTCATGTGCAAAATAATGAGTCACTACGATGAGATAAAAGAAAGTAGTTATTATATAAACTCATAGTAATCATCATTTCTCCAGGATTATAGTTTATAAATAGCTATATATAAAGAGGGATTATTACTATATAATACCTGGCAATGACCAAAGATAGATCACAGCTATACTAGTTAGAAAATCTCTACTAAGTCTTCTGCAAAATATTTCCTTCTAACCAAACAGTTAAGGAACAAATCCACTTTAATTCTTTCAACCCCCACTTTGTGCCACCACTTTCCTCAAGAAGTGTGCTAAGAATATAGTAGTTTCTCAAACTCAATTAAAAAAATAATTTCACACCTTATCGAGCACAAATAAGGGGAATGCAGAGGGATTGATCTAAGAACTGAGTCATGTATTAAGAATATAGATCAACCTTTCTCTTCCAAGGTATGAATTAAAAGTTACATAACCAGAAGGGATTTCTTTTTCTATGTTGTACATCTCTATATATTATGACTAAAGGTCATAATATAAAAGGATAAGATATCAAAGTTCCATTTTGAATGGCTATATGCCCTTGACCAGAAGTTCCAATTAGAGAACTAATGAATCCATTGGGAGTTTAGTTTCTGTTAAGTTCATATATTTGTTCTATTATTTGTACCCAAATAACTCTAATTTAGGGCATTCACACCAGACATGAATGAATATATTTCTCAACTCCCTTCAGCATGTATTGGAATTTAATGCTCTTGAAATTGGTTGGATTGATGATCTGGAATTTCCACTATCAGGAAAACACTGGCCAGACCATCTGGGCTATCGCAGCGAAATATACCAACAATTTGAACTATACATCAGTAATCTGTGAGCACTCCTATAGCAACACCAACCCCAGCCCAGAACAGTCTCAGAATACTGCATGTAATTGGTGATCTAGTTCTTACACCTGTCCCTCTGGGTGGAAGGAGGGACTGATAGAAATACAAATACTATCAAGAGATCTTTCTGACAAAAGACCTGTGAGACTGAAGAATCAGTGGCTAAGACTTTGGAGTGCTGTCCCTCCTCACTAACCGCTATATATAGGTGTGATCTAGAAACAGTGTTTCTGGGAACTTTTTCCTATTTAGGAAGGATTGAGTGGGCAAAAGGGAAAGGAGTGTGGCACTCTGTCAAAAATGGCATTACCTATTTCCAAGTAACTGGTAACTTGAAAGAAAATGATCTTGAATGTTTATGGATCAGTAGTCTAACAGATCAAACACAAGATGGGTACCATTGGGCATCTCCTACAGACCACCAAATCACACTAGGGAACAGGATGACATCTTCCTTATGCAGCTATCTACAATATATAAGGAAGAAACTGTGAGATCATGGGGGACTTCAATCTGAGTGACATATGCCGAAGGTCTCATACTGCCAATATTAAAACATCCTTAAATGACAAATTCCTAATGAAAAATGTGGCAGTCAACACAGGGGAATTCTTTATTAGACCTTCTCCTAACAGATAAAGATGAACAGATCATAGAACTAAAAATTAATGGTAGCTTAAGTACAAGTGATCATGACTTTATTATATTTATAATGTGTAAGCAGATTGTCCAGACAAGTGATGTATATGCTTGGTGCTTTAATAGGACCAATTTCACAAAACTGATAATTATGAGCCAGATCAGCTGGGAGGAAGAATGATAATTGGGAATAATTTAAGCACACCTTACTAGATGCCTGAAAAGCCACAATTGAGGAAGAAGGTTATTCTCCCCTCTCTTCTCTCCAAGATCTTATTTAGAGAGAAAGTGGAGACAGCTGTAAATAAATATAAAACAAATGAAATAAAAGGGAAGTTAATAGTAATGAATATAAATCAGAAGCTAGGAATTGTACAAAATTGATAAGGGAAGCCAAGGACACCAGGAGAAATCTATGGCAGCATAATTAAGGACAATAAAAAGAAGTTTTTAAAAACATATTAGGAACAAAAAAAATCCCTAACTATGGTATCGGTATCTAGTAACAGACTAGATGGAACTGGTAGCGATATCAATAATAATGCAGAAAAAGGAAAAGTGTTCAATAAATATTTATGTTCTATATCTGGGGGGAGGAAACACGATATAGTCTCACCATATGGTGATGACAGCACTCTTTCCATTCCATTAGTATCTCTGGAGGACAGTAAACAGAAGGTACTAAAGTTAGACATTTTAAAATCAGCAGTTCCAGATAGCTCACTTAAAACTCTTGGATACAAGTTTTCTGAGAAATTCATTGATGGACCATTAATGTTAATTTTTCACTAAGTCTTGGAGCACTGGGAAAGTTCTAGAAGACTGGAAGAAATCTAATATTGTGCCAATTTTTAAAAGGGTAAACTGGATAACCTGCTGATATGGAACTCAATGAATTAACAGATACTGTTTAATTTGATTTTTTAAATAAAGGTAATAGTGTTGACATAATATGCTTAGATTTCTATAAAAGCATTTGACTTGGTAGTGCATGACACATTATAAAACTAGAATATAAAATTAACATGGCATATATCATTTAATATATTAAAACCCAGCTAATTAATTGGCCTCAAAATGTAATTGTCAATGAGAGATTGCCATCAATAGGTTTGTTTCCAGTGGGGTCCCACAGGAATCGGTTTTTGGCCTTATGCTATTTAACATTATCAGTGACCTAGAAGAGAACATAAAATCATCACTGAAAAAGAGTGCAGATAACACACAAATTGGGGGAGTGGTAAATAATGAAGAGGAGTGGTGACTGATTGAGAAAGATCTGGATCACTTGGATACTTACAGGATGGGGGACTTATTCTGGGAAGCAGTCATGTTGGGTAATCAGCTGAACGTGAGTTCCCAGTGAGACGCTGTGGCCAAAAGAGCTAATGAAATCATGAGATGCATAGCATGGGAATCTCAAGTAGGAGTTGTGACAAAGTTCCTCCTCTATCTTGGTGGGTCCTGCGCTTATTGGCAGATTTTCTTGCCTCAGAGATTCACCATGTGGGTGGGGGAACAGCCCAGAGACCTTCCCCTCTGGAAGAACCCAAAGTCCAGGTCAATTGGGAGGTTTGGGGGCAACCCAGGCCCACCCTCTACTCCAGGTTCCAGCCCAGGGCCCTGTGGACTGCAGCTGTCTATAGTGCCTCCTGTAACAGCTGCATGACAGCTATAACTCCCTGGTCTACTTCCCCATGGCCTCCTCCAAACACCTTCCTTATTCTCACCACAGGACCTTCCTCCTGGTGTCTGATAACACTTGTGCTCCTCAGTCCTCCAGCAGCACACCCTCTCACTCTCAGCTCCTTGCATCTCTTGCTCCCAGCTCCTCACACTCGCACCACAAACTGAAGTGAGCTCCTTTTAAAACCCAGGTGTCCTGATTAGCCTGCCTTAATTGATTCTAGCAGCTTCTTCTTAATTGGCTCCAGGTGTCCTAATTAGCCTGCCTGCCTTAACTGGTTCTAGCAGGTTCCTGATTACTTCAGTGCAGCCCCTTCTCTGGTCACTCAGGGAACAGAAAACTACTCATCCAGTGACCAGTATATTTGCCCTCTACCAGACTCCTGTACGCCACTGGTCTGGGTCTGTCACAGAGTATAGAAGCTATTTTACTTCTGTATTTAGCACTGGTGCAACCACTGCTGGAATACTGCATCCAGTTCTGGAGTTCAAGAATGATGCATCCAGTTCAATTCAAGAATGAGGTTAATAAATTAGAGAGGGTTCAGAAAAGAGCCACGAGAAAGATTAAAGGATTAGAAAACATGCCTTACAGTGATAGACTCTAAAAGCTTACTTCATTTATCTTAGCAAAGAGAAGATTAAGGGGTGACTTGATTATAGTCTAAATACTTACATGGGGAATAAATATTTAATAATGGGCTCTTCAATCCAGCAGAGAATGATTCAATGTCTGGAAGTTGAAGCTAGACAAATGCAGACTGGAAATAAAGCATCAAATTTTAATGGTGAGCGTAAGTAACCATTGGAACATGGTGGAGTCTCCATCACCGACTATTTTTTAAATCCAGATTGGATGTTCCTTTTCTAAAAGCTCTGCTCTAGGAATTATTTGGGGAAGGTCTATGGCCTGTGTTATACAGGAGGTCAGGCTAGATGATCACGGTCCCTTCTGATCTTAGAATCTATAATATTCCATAGGAACAACCACCACTTTTAAAGCAGTAGCTGCTGAGTTGCCCTCAGTATTGAAAATCAATGGCTCTGGCAAAAACGCTTTAACCTTATCCATTTTCAATGGATACTAAATCTGAGACGCTAGATGTTTTCTGAAATTCTAAATGCTTGTCCTTTGGTATATTAACTGTTTTCTAATGGCATAACTCTGACATGAATCTGTGTAGGCCTCATGGAAGAAAAGTGTTTTCAGAAGGAATGTGCAGATCTGATTCAGCACCCACTGCTTTGGAGCAGGTCCTAAATGAAGATTCTTCCATGCGTTGGAAATGGCATGGAAGAAAGAATGAAGAGGAGAATGGTAGAAGAAAATGAAATATTATGAACTCCTCCTGGAGTTTCACCTAATTTATCACAGTCAATGATTCATTACAAACAACTGGCTATCTGCCTTTCCACAGCTCTTCTTTTAATTCCATAACAACTCATCACTCCCAACAGAGTTCACCCAAAGAGGTCATACGAGGGTATCTAGTGGCAGTTGATTATCCAGAACTGGCTTTTTTGTTATCTTCTGGGTTTTCACATCCCCACTAAGTGGTTCAGAAATGTGTGATCAGTGTGTCTATAGGCCCTGATATGTGTGAAGCACTAGGAAGGTAAGTTGAAGAGAAGAGACAAAGTACAAAAAGAAATATGATTTTTTAAAAAATAATCAAATGACATTGTTTTGAAATAGAAGATAAATGGGAGAAAAAAAAAACACCTGTTAAACACAAAGCACAGGAAAAAAATCTTTTCATTTAGATTAATTCAGAACAGCTGTCCACTCAAAAATAGCAAAGATGTGAATGGAAACAAAAAAAGAAACCAACATAAAGGATAACAGTTAGATACTAATTTACACTGGAGAAAAAAGAAAAAAAAATGAGAAAGGAAGCTTTCAATTGCTAAAAGCCATCCTGTGTGTTTTTACCTCAGAGAAGCAAATCCAAAAGAGCAACCTGTATTATTGGCTCCTGCGGGAAACCCTGCAAAATCTTGCAATTAGTCCCATAAGACAGTTCCAGTTTTCAAATGACATCTTTGGAGCTCTGCACTGTGCAAGTGATTTGGATGTGGGAACACTCATTGGACTCCAATTTATGTCCCATGGCACAGATTACGCATGCTGCAAAGACAGAGCAGGCCTGCCAACTTGTACTCTATTGGTGTGGGTGGGCTTCATTTTTTTTTTAATTTTAAGAAAGACTTGTTGTGTTATAAGACCACTCTGAGGCAGGATGAAGCAAAAAACCAATTGCTTCTGCCACCAGAGCTGTGTACTTATGAAAAATCCAGTAGTGAAGCATATTATTGATTTTCTAGAATGATTTTCTTTTTTAACACACTGAAAACGTCATTGGGGTGGGGGGAGTTTGTAGAGTTGTAAACATTTTAAAGGAGAACACAAGGGAAAATGATTTCATTTTACAGGAAATTTAAAATGTATGATTTTATATTTATATGTGTGCGTGCGATACACCACTCCTAAATTTGACCACCCTGGACTGAAGTGCTCAGCTTATCCACAGAACAAGTATAACTTGGGCAGAGGCAATATGCTGTAATATGGACTGGGATGGACTGCAGAGAGGGTAGTAGTTCAGTTTCCTTGCTCATTCAGGGGCAGATTGGCACCTTGCAAGCTCTCCTGAGGCAGGGGACATGAATAGCTGTACTGCCCCAAGAGCTGAGCAAGTCCTTCCCTCATGCTTCATGGGGGAAGATATGCGCTATTAACCTTTTTCCTACTACAATTTAGGGCTTGTCTACACAAGGAAATTTACCAATATAGTGGAACAAATCCTCATGTGGATACTCTTAATCCAGAAGAAGAGTGCCTTTTAATGGTTTGGTTTTGTTACTCAAAGTAGTATAAGCTACACTGGGAAAAGGCACTTATTATAAGTGTCCACATAGGGAATGGTATAACTACAGGAGTAAAATTATACTGGTATCATTATAGTGGGAAATTTCCCTGTGTAGATACGCCCTTACTTTTCCCTCCCTCTGCTCAGCTGTGCTGATTGTTGCATTGAGGGGACAGAGGCAAAGAACCATCCATTTCTCACCTCTGTCTTCCTTTGTGGGAAGAGGAATAGTAGTAACTTGTGCAGGGGCATAAAGGTTGCCTTCCGATTTCCTAATCCCTAGCAATGTTCCCTCTAATTTTTTCCATCCGTGTGCGGAAAAAAAATTGTTATGTGCACTGAGGTATGTGCCTATGTGTGCCACCACTAGAAACAAAAAACCTAGATATAATTTATATTTTTAAAAAGTTACCATAGGGATAATTACTCCAGCCAGGAAAAAAAAGGAGTCCTTGTGGCACCTTAGAGACTAACAAATTTATTTGGGCATAAGCTTTTGTGGGCTAGAACCCACTTCATCAGATGCATGGAGTGGAAAATACAGTAGCAGGTATAAATACACAGCACACGAAAAGATGAGAGTTGCCATATCAAGTGGGAGGTTAGTCTAATGAGACAATTAATTTAATTTAATTAACAGTAGGATACCAAGGGAGGAAAAAATCACTTTTGTAGTGATAATGAGAGTAGCGCATTTCAAACAGTTGACAAGAAGGTCTGAGTAATAGAATCATAGAATCATAGAATATCAGGGTTTGAAGGGACCTCAGGAGGTCATCTAGTCCAACCTCCTGCTCAAAGCAGGACCAATTCCCAACTAAATCATCTCAGCCAGGGCTTTGTCAAGCCTGACCTTAAAAACCTCCAAGGAAGGAGATTCTACCACCTCCCTAGGTAACCCATTCCAGTGCTTCACCACGCTCCTAGTGAAAAGTTTTTCCTAATATCCAACCTAAACCTCCCCCCTGCAACTTGAGACCATTACTCCTTGTTCTGTCATCAGGTATCACTGAGAACAGTCTAGATCCATCCTCTTTGGAACCCCCTTTCCAGGTAGTTGAAAGCAGCTATCAAATCCCCCCTCATTCTTCTCTTCTGCAGACTAAACAATCCCAGTTCCCTCAGCCTCGCCTCATAAGTCATGTGCTCCAGCCCCCTAATCAGTTTTGTTGCCCTCCGCTGGACTCTAATTTTTCCACATCCTTCTTGTAGTGTGGGGCCCAAAACTGGACACAGTACTCTAGATGAGGCCTCACCAATGTCAAATAGAGGGGAATGATCACATCCCTCGTTCTGCTGGCAATGCCCCTACTTATACAGCCCAAAATGCCGTTAGCTTTCTTGGCAACAAGGGCACACTGTTGACTCATATCCAGCTTCTCATTCACTGCAATCCCTAGGTCCTTTTCTGCAGAACTGCTTCCTAACCATTCGGTTCCTAGTGTGGAACAGTGAATGGGATTCTTCCATCCTAAGTGCAGGACTCTGCACTTGTCCTTGTTGAACCTCATCAGGTTTCTTTTGGCCCAATCCTCTAATTTGTCTAGGTCCCTCTGTATCCTATCCCTACCCTCCAGCGTATCTACCACTCCTCCCAGTTTAGTGTCATCTGCAAACTTGCTGAGAGTGCAGTCCACGCCATCCTCCAGATCATTAATGAAGATATTGAACAAAACCAGCCCCAGGACCAACCCTTGGGGCACTCCACTTGAAGCTGGCTGAGAACTAGACATGGAGTCATTGATCACTACCCGTTGAGCCCGACGATCTAGCCAGATTTCTATCCACCTTATAGTCCATTCATCCAGCCCATACTTCTTTAACTTGGCAGCAAGAATACTGTGGGAGACCGTATCAAAAGCTTTGCTAAAGTCAAGGAATAACACATCCACTGCTTTTCTCTCATCCAGAAACCCAGTTATCTCCTCATAGAAAGCAATTAGGTTAGTCAGGCATGACTTGCTCTTGGTGAATCCATGCTGACTGTTCCCGATCACTTTCCTCTCCTCTAAGTGCTTCATAATTTTTTCCTTGAGGACCTGCTCCATGATTTTTCCAGGGACTGAGGTGAGGTTGACTGGCCTGTAGTTCCCCAGATCCTCCTTCTTCCCTTTTAAAAGATGGGCACTACATTAGCCTTTTTCCAGTCATCCGGGACCTCCCCTGATCGCCATGAGTTTTCAAAGATAATGGCCAATGGCTCTGCAATCACATCCGCCAACTCCTTTAGCACCCTCGGATACAGCGCATCTGGACCCATGGATTTGTGCTTGTCCAGTTTTTCTAAATAGTCCCGAACCACTTCTTTCTCCACAGAGGCCTAGTCACCACCTCCCCATGCTGTGCTGCCCAGTGCAGCAGTCTGGGAGCTGACCTAGTTTGTGAAGACAGAGGCAAAAAAGCATTGAGTAAATTAACTTTTTCCACATCCTCTGTCACTAGGTTGCCTCCCTCATTCAGTAAGGGGCATTTCCTTGACTTTCTTCTTGTTGCTAACATACCTGAAGAAACCCTTCTTGTTACTCTTAACATCTCTTGCTAGCTGCAACTCCAAGTGTGATTTGGCCTTCCTGATTTCACTCCTGCATCCCTGAGCAATATTTTTATACTCCTCCCAGGTCATTTGTCCAAACTTGCACTTCTTGTAAGCTTCTTTTTTGCGTTTAAGATCAGCAAAAATTTCACTGTTAAGCCAAGCTGGTCACCTGCCATATTTACTATTCTTTCTACAAATCAGGATGATTTTTTTCCTGCAACCTCAATAAGGATTCTTTAAAATACAGCCAGCTCTCCTGGACTCCTTTCCCCCTATTGTTATTCTCCCAGGGGATCCTGCCCATCAGTTCCCTGGGGGAGTCAAAGTCTGCTTTTCTGAAGTCCAGGGTCTGTATTCTGCTGCTCTCCTTTCTTCCATGTGTCAGGATCCTGAACTCGACCATCTCATGGTGACTGCCGCCCAGGTTCCCATCCACTTTTGCTTCCCCTACTAATTCTTCCCAGTTTGTGAGCAGCAGATCTAGAAGAGCTCTGCCCCAGTTGATTCCTCCAGCACTTGCACCAGGAAATTGTCCCCTACATTTTCCAAAAACTTCCTGGATTGTCTGTGCACTGCTGTATTGCTCTCCCAGCAGATATCAGGGTGATTAAAGTCTCCCATGAGAACCAGGGCCTGCGATCTAGTAACTTGTGCTAGTTGCCAGAAGAAAGCCTCATCCCCCTGCTCCGGTGGTCTATAGCAGACTCCCACCACGACGTCATCCTTGTTGCTTACACTTCTAAACTTAATCCAGAGACTCTCAGGTTTTTCTGCAGTTTCATACCGGAGCTCTGAGCAGTCATACTCCTCTCTTACATACAATGCAACTCCCCCACCTTTTCTGCCCTGCCTGACCTTCCTGAACAGTTTATATCCATCCATGACAGTACTCCAGTCATGCGAGTTATCCCACCAAGTCTCTGTTATTCCAATCACATCATAGTTCCTTGACTGTGCCAGGACTTCCAGTTCTCCCTGCTTGTTTCCCAGGCTTCTTGCATTTGTGTATAGGCACTTAAGATAACTCGCTGATTGTCCCGCTTTCTCAGTATGAGACAGGAGTCCTCCCCTCTTGCCCTCTCCTGCTCGTGCTTCCTCGCAGTATCCCATTTCCCCACTTACCTCAGGGCTTTGGTCTCCTTCCCCCGGTGAACCTAGTTTAAAGCCCTCCTCACTAGGTTAGCCAGCCTGCCTGCGAAGATGTTCTTCCCTCTCTTCGTTAGGTGGAGCCCGTCTCTGCCTAGCACTCCTCCTTCTTGGAACACCATCCCATGGTCGAAGAATCCAAAGCCTTCTCTCTGACACCACCTGCGTAGCCATTCATTGACTTCTGCAATTCGACGGTCTCTACCCAGGCCTTTATATGCTGGCTGCTGGTGTCAGAGCTGTGGCTCACAGCAGCAAAGCTTCTAAGGCACCCAGAGTTAACTTGCAGGACAGGCTGTGACACAATCCCTTACTAGCCTGAGTTCACCTCCAAAACCTCACAGCTGCTGAGTCGGGCTGCTCACAATTGAGCCCTTGGTGGCTGATCTACATTTCATTGACTTCTCTTGGAACTCAGCTTGTCTACTGGAGTTTGCTAATAAGTGCTCATTGAGAGGATAGTCACAACTGGATACCTGTCAACTAGGAAGTCAATTGAGACTCCCAGGTGTGGCCACATAGTAACCAGCGACTATCAACCTGGACAGGGCTTGGAGATGTGATATAGAAGGGAAAGACTCTGTAGCCCATTATCAATCTCCTGAGTCATCCTTGTGTTGCTTTAGGGGATACTTTAACTGAGGATACAAGAGCACAAAACAACGGAGACAAAACTTGCAGTACCTTTCAGTTTAGCTGTGTCATTAGACCCCACACTATAGCTATTTCCAGTGAAAATGCTTTTATTTAACCCAAAAAAGGATTTAAACTACTTCATTTTTCAAAAATTCTCCCTCCTCCCTTAATCAGAGCTGAGTATTTAAATTAAAAAAAAAACTTATCCAGGCAGATAAACATCCCCTTTTCAGTAAGGACTGGCTTCACCTCAAGCCACAGGAACTTTAAACAGTCTGCTGGCAGAGTCAGCATAGGCTGATTGAAGTGAACTGTGTGATAAAAGCTGCCACCAGCTCTGCTGAAGTCTGTGGGTTTTTTTTAATTTTTTTAATTCTGTTTAAAATACATTACTTATGTTTGAAAAGAAGATACTGGAAAAATGGATATTAGAAGTGTTTTTTAAGGCAGAGTACACAAACTTTGCTTAGTACTTATTTTCATCAGTACAATGTGCATATTCACACCTGTTCTATAATTAGACATGGGTCTTGATCTTGCAATTGATTCGGACTCCAAACTTCTGTTGAGTCCATGGTGCTCTGCACCAGGGAATGCTTGCAGGTTTGGTCTTGGATCTTACCTGTAAAGTCATAGGACTAATTTGTGACTAGCTCTGTGGAACTACACAGTTGAGGAGAGAAAGCACAAAGCTTCCCTCCTTCCACAAACCTTGCACACCCATGATGCAAGTGCAAACAGTGGCACAAGCTTCCTGTGGAAGACTGCACTCACCACAGGTTCACCTACTCATTGTTGGGTGTGGCATAGCAGCTCATTTGTCACCTAGCATTCTCTGCCTATGGTTATTCCAGTCCCAGGGTGGTCTACCACTTCTTGCAACTTGGCCCTCCAGTAAGGTCACTTTAAAGTTTCTCCCCTTCTGGGATATCAATGTTCCACACAGACAATGCCCCACTTGCCACTGGTCATCAATAGGACATCTTCTGTCCCTCAAGGGCTCCTCTTCCGGTCCACTTCTCTGTCAGAGCAGTAGTCACAGGGTTTCTCCCAGGAGTCTTTTAACCAAACTCAAAAGTGAAACAAACTTCCTAAGCAACTCCTGCCCTTTCCCTCAGCTTCAACTTTAATGTATCTTGAGTCCTCCCCAGCTCTCTGTTCTTCTACAGAGCACTGACTTTCAGGGGTCACCTCCCTGGAGCCTTACACCTAATCAGGATCTTCAACTGCAGTTTACCTGCCAAGGCCTTCTGCCAGTGGGTTGACCATCTCTCAGGCCCACTTCCAGAGACTCCTTCATCCCTGCTTCCTTCTCCCATCAAGGCCAGATGTAAACTCCCTCCTGAAGCTCCTGTGCCCTCTACTACCCATAAGGGGCTTACTGAGTTCTTCCCCTCTCTCCCTGCAGCCCCCTTCTGTTCCAGGCTTCCTCTCTTTATAGAGACCATGCAGCTCCTCTCCCAGCAGGGACCCATCTTTAATTAGGCCTGCCCCATCTTCCAAGTGCAACCACATGCTAATTGGCCTCTCAGGCCCGCATTAAGCATTTTACCCCCTGTGTGGGGTGAACACCCCATCACACCTACCTAAAGAAACAGAGGAAGGATAAAGATGGAATTATGATGTCTGGGAATATATCTTTCCAAGCGTGAAGTATGGACACTGTGGCCCATGCTTCTCTGCCTGATTATCTTCTCATACCATAAATCAGGTAATTCCACTTAGGGTACATCTACACTAGCGACTGTACACACGTCCATGTGTGTGGTTGTACCATAATCCTCCTATTGTCCACACCTAAACTTTAGATGCACATGTCTGAAGGCGAGCAGAGGATGAGTAACCTAGCACGCCTCAGGGGTGTAGGTAACTACACAGCTTTGGCTGAGGCACTGCCCTACCTCTGTGCCAGTTTTCAGCATGGACAGGGGTCAGAGGTGTGTACCAGATCTCAATTTTCAGTGATCTTTCCATCCCCATTCCCACAATTCACTGAACCCCTTTTTTTGTGCTTACCCTTACCAACCTATAAAGGTCTCTGTCCTCCTGTTTTCACTGGCAGTAATGGAGTGTGCTGACCACAACAGAACAGCTTTCTGCTGCACTCTGTAGAGGTCAGTACAGATCAACATGGGTCCTGCTCTGAGAGCAGCCACCTGGCCCACTGACCACAGCTGGCTGCAGATCAATGTGTCGTTTGAGCACACCATTCTTCATGACTTCTGCTGGAGAGGCAGGAACGTTCATCTGTACCAGGAAATTTCACAGAGGCTGGAGAAGGTGGATATTCAGTGGGCTCTGGACCTGTGCCAGGAATGCATCAAGCACTTGAGGCTCCTGTATAGGAGGGCAAAAAACTAAGCAGTCACTCAGAGTGGGCTTGTTGTACATGCCCCTATGAGGAACTTGATGGGATGCTGTCAAGGGCTCCCAGTACAAAGCCTCATGATTGTGTGATGGGATGCTGATGAGGGTCAGGACGAGGAAGCAGCAGAGACCATGGAGGAGGCCCTGGAAGACCTGGAGGATGAGAAACATGTGATTCTCCACCTCTACCCAGAGGAGCCAGTTAAGGAAGTCCCCCTGACAAACACGAGGCAGACCTGAAGGTGGTAAGTTACAATGGCCCCCCAATGACCCTGCCAATATGCCCTCATGCTCTCGTACTAGAGTCCTGATTTTAAGATCCAGGGCATATGAAGTACTGTGCAGTGACTTTTCCGCCATGGATAATATGCCACACATGGCTATGTCTGAGTTTGAACTGCAGTGCTGAAACCAAGACACTGTCAACCCCATTGCCTTCCCAAACTCCTCCAACTTCCTCCACCCTCCATCCAGCCCCACTCCTCTCCACCTCAAAATGGTCCCCAAGAAGACATGATTATAAATCAATGATTTTATTTATTCCTGATGAACCATTATTATGCATTTGGCTAAAACTATTTTGTAACTAGATTTTTAATTAAAAAAAATAATTATGCCACTGTGTCTGTGCCTTTATCAGCTAGCAGTCAGGCAGCAATGGTCCCAGGGCCACGTATCTTGGGAAGGGAAGGGGCAGGTTAGAAAGGACATAGTTGAGGATGGGTGGAGAGAGGGGTTGGTCTGGGCAGGGGAAGGGAACAGAATACATTTGTAGAACACTTTGGTTGTCTGAAGAAAAGTTATTCACAGCAGTCCTTTCTCCCTTGGAAGATTACAGAATTTTTACTGTCCCTGGTCTCTGACACCTCCCTTTGCACAGAAACTCTGTAGGTTAGCTGAGAATATCGTCAATTTCTAGTTGAACTGCCTCCCAGTCCTATAGGCATACTTAAGCAAATTTCTGGCGTAGCAAAAAGTACATCTAGTTCTTGAGTTTCAACAGCTGTGCAAATCTGCTTGGTCCAGCTTCATAGCTGACCAAACATCTCCATTCAGCAATATATAGAGGGATGACCGTTAGCAGAAACAGCTTTCTGGCATAGATTGCCAGATCTCCTCCACAGGACAGGAAACCCACCTCTTTTCCCCCCATTATGATACCTTAAAAACAGCTATGTTGGCCAGCCTTTAAGGAAGAACTTGCCATCTGGTAACATAGCCCCCGGAAGGAACTCCCCCCGCCCCTCCCAAGACACTATGGAAACTATAATATTTTAAAATATTTTTCTTACCATTCGTAACCTCTGCTTCTTCCTCCTGGGCTGCCAAAGTTGTCTGAGAGGCAATGCTAGTCTAACAGTCATTCCTGGAATGCTGAAAAGTGTCAATATCGGGGCCTTCCTTCTGTAGCAAAGTTATGTTATGTGGGGGGATTTCTTAGCTTCTTCTAAAGTAAAAAAAATATGCTACCTTTGCCTATGTGGGGGGATTTCTTGGCTTCTACTAAAGGAAAAAAATATGCTACCTTTGCCTTTGAACTGGCAGGACCTTTGACTCCTGAGAGAACAACCATTCTGCTGGGAGGGCAAGAGCAGCACCACACAGACAGCAGAGGCAGATGGAGAAGGACCCTGAAAGAGCTGCTCCATAAGGATGGACAAGAGGAACCAGGAGTAGTTCGAGTTCCTTGGGGCCTGAGAGGATCAAACTGTTCAGCAGGAAGACACACTGATGAAACAGTTCATGGAGCAGGAGGCACGCCATAGGAAACAGGCATATCCCCTAATGGTGACGCTTATTTAACTGGTGGCCAGAGTTCAGGGTCTGCCTGCTACTGAGGCCACAAAAATCACTCGATCCTCAGCAACCACTGCCACTCCCTCCAGCTCCTGGATCCCCCTGAGTGATCTGGAGGAGAACATGGAGCCTGGAGAACTCCTGGGACCTCACTGTTCACCGGCATCTGAAACCCCTTGTAGGGGATGCCCCTGAGCATCTAGGAGGGGAACAGTGTGCCTGCAGGAGTCCTGCAACTTCATGAAGAGCCTCCACCCACAAACCTCTCATAAGAGATGGCTCTGGTTTTCCCCAAGTGTCATTCTTCCCTCCCCCGCCCCCACCTTGTTCTCTCTCGTCAGGAGGATGGCAAGGAGACAGGTTCACACACCATAACCTTGCTGGTACTTTCCCTTAATTTTTTAAAAGACTTGTGGTTGAACTTTATAAAGTATTTCAGCTACATTCCATTGAATACTTTTAATAAATGTTATATTTTCCTTGACTTTGTGTGGCCCCTCGTTCCCAAATACGATGAACTGAAGATTTTTTGCAGTTCAGGACTGGGTATCACAATTCATAACACAGGATACTGAATTGTGTAGATGTGAAGTAATGAATCACCCCTGAACTATAGAGAGCTGCATCTTCAGAGTTACAGTCAAGCCAATAATGTGATGATCTTGGGAATTAGTTGGATTGCTCTATTTCTCCAACTTGTTTATTAAGAAATGCCACATTGTGTTGGCTCTTATGCATGGAAGTTGGTTAGATTCATAGATTCATAGATTATAGGACTGGAAGGGACCTCGAGAGGTCATCGAGTCCAGTCCCCTGCCCGCATGGCAGGACCAAATACTGTCTAGACCATCCCTGATAGACAATTATCTAACCTACTCTTAAATATCTCCAGAGACGGAGATTCCACAACCTCCCTAGGCAATTTGTTCCAGTGTTTAACCACCCTGACAGTTAGGAACTTTTTCCTAATGTCCAACCTAGACCTCCCTTGCTGCAGTTTAAACCCATTGCTTCTGGTTCTATCCTTAGAGGCTAAGGTGAACAAGTTCTCTCCCTCCTCCTTATGACACCCTTTTAGATACCTGAAAACTGCTATCATGTCCCCTCTCAGTCTTCTCTTTTCCAAACTAAACAAACCCAATTCTTTCAGCCTTCCTTCATAGGTCATGTTCTCAAGACCTTTAATCATTCTTGTTGCTCTTCTTTGGACCCTTTCCAATTTCTCCACATCTTTTTTAAAATGCGGCACCCAGAACTGGACACAATACTCCAGCTGAGGCCTAACCAGAGCAGAGTAGAGCGGAAGAATAACTTCTCGTGTCTTGCTCACAACACACCTTTTAATACATCCCAGAATCATGTTTGCTTTTTTTTGCAACAGCATCACACTGTTGACTCATATTTAGCTTGTGGTCCACTATAACCCCTAGATCCCTTTCTGCCGTACTCCTTCCTAGACAGTCTTTTCCCATTCTGTATGTGTGAAATTGATTTTTCCTTCCTAAGTGGAGCACTTTGCATTTGTCTTTGTTAAACTTCATCCTGTTTAACTCAGACCATTTCTCCAATTTGTCCAGATCATTTTGAATTATGACCCTGTCCTCCAAAGTAGTTGCAATCCCTCCCAGTTTGGTATCATCTGCAAACTTAATAAGCGTACTTTCTATGCCAATATCTAATTCGTTGATGAAGATATTGAACAGAGCCGGTCCCAAAACAGACCCCTGCGGTACCCCACTCGTTACGCCTACTAAGGCTCCCACTAAGGGCCATGTTTGCCTGTCTCTTCCGCAAATGTGCAGGGGCCAGAGGGCATGGATAACCTCCATTATATCTGTATAGCAGAGGAGCAAAGCTGTAGTTCTTACACTCCCCAGGTTCCAAGTGATTATTTAAAATGCAACCCTCCCCCAAAAAAATAAAAAATAAAAAACCCACCACCAACTTCCATTAAGACATTGTTTTTTAAAAACAGAATTACCCTCTGTGATAGGTGGCTTTGCAGCTCCCAACAGAAAGCCCTGTGGTCCTATTACACCCCACTTCAGGAAGCAGCAATGTTGGAGGAACAGAGCGATGAAGGTGGATCCTTCAGGCCTTCCAAGAGAGGCCTCTCTGGAGCAGCCATCTTGGAAACTACAGAGACCTGGTCCTCCAAGGGCCAGAAAGGCTAGCAACAGCCAGGCTCAGATAAAAGGAGCTGCAGGCCCTAGCGGGCAATCCCTGGCTGGGGCCAGAGGAGCAGGGAAGCATGTTCCTTTCTGGCAAAGGAGTCTGAAGACTAGCCAGGATGTCTCTCTGGCTGTATTTACATAGCTGGGTTTCCAGGGAGAGAGGAACATGAGAACCTTGGCTCTGCGTTAAGGGTGAAGATAAACAGACCAGCTGAGAAGAGGCCCAAGGATGTAGCAGCAATGAATTGAATTGAGCGGTAAATGGCCACTCTGTATAAGGTACCTGGGTTGGAAACTGGAGTAGTGGGTGGGCCCGGGTCCTCCCACCAACCACCAGCAAAATGGAGTAAACCTCGAGAAGGGGAGACAAGCCTAACCTAAGCCCAATAAGGGGACAGGAATCATTTGGCAGTGCAGTTGAAGGGCTGAATTTAAATGGTTCAGAACCATGGCTGAAGAGCCTCGTGAGGGCAGATAGACTGTGTATTTGCTGGACTCTTTGCTACCCTGGTAAGAATTTTGACTGTGTGACCTGACTGGAGGACTGAGCCTCAGAAGATTAGCAGAGGCAGACAGAGCACGTTCAGGAGCTACCAGGAGCAGGAAAAGGACTGCAATTCCACAACCAGCCACAAGAAGGAGCTCAAGAGGCAAATGCTCCCTACACCTTCTCATTGTTCTCACTAGACTAGATTTAGGACAATGGATTTATTCAAGAAAATTTCAATAAAATAAACAATTTAATTTAAATTTCTCAGACCTCCATGATTTTCTTCCTTCTTTTTGCTCAGTCCTGTCTCTTTGGCCTTCTTTCCTCCTTGGCAATTCCTTCTTCACATCCCTGCCACAGAAAGGGCTGCAGGGAGCTAAGCCATTTCATCAGGTACATGGGGTACCATAAAACTGGACATCACAAAATCCATGGTTGGAAAACTCATTGTGCTAGGGACAAATTCTCATTGTCCTAGGGTGTTGTTCGTACCCATTGACCATAGAGTTGCATGGGTGTGAATCCATGTAGAATTTAGCCCTAAATAATCTGACCACTTTCTCATACCACAAGGATGAATCTTGTGGATTAGACACTGGACTGAGACTCAGAAGTTCAGTTCCCTGCTCTATTACTATTATTATTGTTACAGTAACATATAAAGGCATAAGTGAGATTGGAGGTTCCTTGTGCTAGGTGCTTTACAAACACACAATGAGACACAGCCTCTGCCCCTGACCCCGAGCAATCCAAATAGACAAGATAGACAAAGGGTGAGAAGCAGAGGCACATACGGGGAAAAGCATCTTGCCCATCAGTGGACATATAGACATTTAAGACAATGTTGAATTGAAATAACTCTTATTTCATATCGCTGAGGAACACCAAAGAGTAGTTTGTTTTTTAAGTACTTGGGAATCAAAGTGTAGCCAACCGTAACTGTTTGTTAGATAATGGGAGCAATCTAGCTTTCTTTATTAGAATTTACTTTGTTGTAGGGATATTGAAATTCAGATTAATAGGAAGTTACACAGATCAGTGCAGTAAATTAGGGCCCAATGCTGCAAACACTTACTAACAAAGTGATTGCTTATTACAATGAGTGCTAGGAACCAGTATGACTTCTTGCAGTGTGCCTGATGTGTTTGTGGGACCAAACCCTTAGTAACTGTTCTCTAGATTGGGCTGCACAGCTCTATATTGCAGGTAGGGCATGCTCACTGAGGGCAATCTGGGAATCAAGGAGGATTCAGATGAACTAATTATTGTAGAATGAAAGTATTTTACACTGGTAGTACGCCACAGAGAAATATCTTGATGAAATCCTGGCCCTGTTAAAGTCATTGGGAGTTTATAGGGGGAGGATTTCACCCTCAATTCTTACGTGTCACTGTTATTAGGATGAAGTATGGACATTTTTCAGTATCCTTTGCGTTAGAAACCATCCAAGTGAAAATATTTTTCATGAATTTGCTTTTTCAGTGAAATTATTTTTGCACCAAAAATGACTGAAAACTGCCAAGCTGTCTCATCAGCATTCTTTTCACAAACACACCCCGAAATGGGAGAGGAGGAGGACTGTCAAAACCAAGAAGAGTTAAAAGGAGAGCTGGGGAGGAGCTGGACGCTCAACTGAGCTAAATGCTTCCTCCACATAAACTAATCTATACACAGTCCCTTTCAAAATGCCTCAGATGGACTAAGCCAGAAAACCAACACACCTGTTTTATATGACCACATTCCAAAATAGTAATTCCCCAATACACAGTTCTATATTCTTTATCTATATATGATGATTCCGGATTGTCACTCTGAAGCCTAGAATGTCTGAATCAATGTAGCTGGTTCCATTGCTTTCACAAGCATGGTTGAGAGTTCTTTGATTAGAATACCACAAGGATCAATCACTACTGAGATCTGTAAGCTATTACCATCCATTTTTTAAAGTTCTCAGCCACTTTCGTCTTTTTTTAAAACACTTTATAAATTACACCTGTATGACAGAACAGGCTTTCACCTACTTTTATTACAAATTAATGCTTGACATTTATATAGTCCTTTTCACCCATAGATCTCCAAACTTCACAAACTGATTTACAAATTACTATATATATGGACACATTATTTCACACATCACTGAAATACAGTAGCCCTTTTAACACTGCACAGCAATGTTACATAGCAGGGCCGAAAGTGTGCATTTTTCAATTGTAACCACATGGGTAGTTTTAGGCAAGCAGGATATTCCTGTTTTAGTACTAATAATTTGTATACATAAAGGCAATCTGGCAACTTTCATAAGAATTAAGGGGGAATTTTCAAAAGCATGTAAGTGACTTGGATGCATGAAGCCCATTGAAAGTCAAAGGGAATTGTGCTCCTAATAGGGCTGACCCCAAAAATAAAAAGTCTGATTCACAAATAATTCTGAGTTTGACATTTTCTATTCTGGTGTAGAACAAAAACAGCAACCTTCCAAAGTTGTATGCGAGAAATCAGAGGGTAAGAGATTTCCCCAGAATAGCCCATAGCTAAGTGATCAGGACTATCACCTGAGAAGTAAGAGAGATTAGGTGTCAAATCCCTGCTCTGAATCAGGCCGAATCCTCAGAGAATGCCCTCTCCAGTGGGATCTCTCTCTGGCCAGAAGTTCCACCTGAGAAACATTCCCAAAGAATTTAATAGAAACTCTTACATTTCCATTAAAAGTTTTGGTTTCAACAAATTGGAGATAGCCCACTGAAACAGCCCCTCAACCGAAGCCTCTTGAACCTAAGTCAGCTGGCACAGGCCAGCCACAGGTTTTTCCTTTGCTGTGCTGTGTTTCAGAAAAATCTCACCCAAAATTAACTGGCTACACAGTTTCAATAGGGGTAGAGCTACAGGGGTCGGCTGGCAGTTGCTTGCTGGATTTCTTGTACTCTTAAACAACTTGCAGGAGCAAATCTGTTCAGGTCCAAGTTTATATTAATTTGAACATCTTCTCCATCCACATTGTGGAATTTCTACCTCTTGAGTGTTCTGGGACACAGAAAAGCTCCTAACTGGATCCAGGGTCTTGGGAGAACCTTACACCTATTCCCTGGGAGGAAGGAATAGAGATTCTACTCCTTTTCTTTGTGCAATTACAAGTTTAATTCTTTAATTACTTCCATGGTCCACGGATATACAAGGTGTGGGGCATCTGCGAGGGGTGCAGGGAATAAAATGTATCTGAAAGAAAAACAGTGAGTGAAAAATTGTAAAGAAAAATCTTTCATTTGGATGTGGGAGCATTTATAACTGCCAAATTTCTACAAAAGCGACATACCATAGCAATAACGAAGATGCTGCCTTTAGTTCCATCTCATGTAAATTGCCTGCCTCTAGTTCTCAAGAACTATTTTGTTTCTATCATTTTAATCTGTTCAATTAAGGTGGCTATCTTAATGGTTATAGTACGCAGGTATGTATCATTGCAAGGATGTTCTAAAATGGAATGGGAACACATACTTAATATGTATATTAGAGATGGTTGGAAATACTTCGATAGACCCATGTTCCTCTGAAATAGAAATGCTTTGCATGTTGATTATCACAGAAATTTTGTTTTGGAAAGATGTTACAATGATGTTGAAATGGGATGATGTTTTGATTTTTTGTTTTGAAATGCCTTTTCATTTTGAAAATATAAAATAAAGGTGAAATTGATCCAAATTGATTTTTTCCCCTGAATTTTATTTTGCAGAGAACTCAGAAATGTTTGTGTTTGTTCTGATTCTAATGCGATAAATTGCCTCTTCTCTTCCAAGAGATACTGTAGAGATTACAAAATACTGGCTTGCGTTACTGTTACACTTGTTTCTTCCTGCTATGTCCTCGAACTTTATTACTGTTCTTTGAAATTTTATTGCATGTCCGATAGGTCTTCCAAACCAAGGTAATAAATCCTCCAGAACTGTCTCAAATTGTCTAATGTTTTAAAGTGCTAAAATATTTGAAATAGTTTCCTATATCCTGTGCCCCACCATTTTTATTTTATAGCTGTGTCTGGTGCTAATCATGACTTCCTCCCCACCCTTCTTCACATTTGTAGATTTCATATTTAAAGTCTCTCTCTCCAAGACCTTTTTTTGTTCCATAATTATTGGTCTTATTGTTATTCAGGTTAATTTGGCTACGTACCTTTTTTCCCTTCTAACAGAGGCCTCTGTTTTTTCTTAGCAAGACTCTGAATGAATACTAGTTTAAATTTAGACAGAAATTTGCTTTATTTGCTTGGACCATAAATGTTGTTTTAAGATGTATTTCAATTATAGCTTCCTTTTGGAGCACTTTTTTCTTCAAATATTATGAACATAACTTCATTTTGAGGAACAAAATGTGCTCAAGAAACCTGGTCATGACAGGCTTCTTTTAAATAAAATCCTTTAAGTTGTCAGTATTTTTCTAATATAACATTTCAATAAAAGTGCAGTTAAGAATGTATTTTGGTTAAATATATATATATATATGAAAGAAATTAAAATTGAATAGCATGAAAAGTTAACAAAACATCCCCCGACAATACATTTCTTTGAAGGAATTCAGGACACTAACAATTTTGCTTCACCTAATTAACATTCCAGAGAATGCCCTTATACATGACAGACGTATAAGGAAGCAATGTCCATTCAACAATCCTTCTCTGCTGTTATGCTGACTTAATATACTCCATCCAGTATATCATTGCTTATTTTTTTCCATGATGCAGAATCCACAAAGGGCTACTGTCTGCAGAAGCCCTGCTCCTTTGGCAAAAGCTGCACAAACATGAAAATATACAGTGGCATGCATCTGACAGCACACATTGGATGTGTACTCAAAATGTACCACAAACGGTTCAATTCTCTGTATGCACAAATGTCAATGTGTTAAAAACTAAGAAAAACCCCTCATCATTCCCCATGAGGATTTTTTTTAAAAACTCCATGTCTTGTAAATAAATGATGCTTCAATAAATGATCACTGGGTAAGTGATTTGACTTTACATTGTTTTCAGACACCCAAACTAAAATAGTGGGATCTTCCAGCTCCCTACACCTCCCTGCCCCATAGCAGGCATTCTGGTGGTCAGGGGGACAAAGATCCGTATGATTAAGACAAACTCTTAGAAATAAAAAAAAAAAGGATTAAATCGTAACTTAAAAAAACCCAAACAGCATATTTTATTTATTTTAGAGTGTTCTTCATTCTTGTGCTTGAAAACCTTTCTGGATATTTATCTTGGTTCAAATTCTTCTTTACACTGTCTAGTATAGGTTGGCTGACTAACGGTCTGTAGCTCTGCCCCTTACAAGAGCTATACTCTTTAACTGGGGCAGTGGAAAGATGCTTAAGAATATTTTGAGTTAAAAAGCTTCATTCAGTCCTTCATTCAATTTGCTTATGTTACTTAAATAGTTTTAGGGCCCAGGAGATCAAAGCTGCTAATGTGTTGTGTTTCTGAGTGACAAATAGAACACACCAAAAACAGCATTAAGCTGTTTTTCTAAGACAGTTTCAGGGAAATTCATGCAGCTCTAAGTGAAACTCTACCCTGCCTTCTAGCCATTCAAGTATTTCCCTCCTTGTACTGAGGGCTGAATGATTCATTGTGCCTGAGATTTCTGTTGACTAGTAGGTATGAAGTTGACTGTGACTACAGAAAGCAGAGCCAGCAAACAGGAGCACTTCTTAGACTCTGAGAATCTGAGACACCCAGCACTGAATCATGGAAAGGAAACATTCCTTCTGGTAATTTATCAGTAATATGAGGGCTCAAGTGCTGCCAGAAGTCATACCCATTTCTCTCAGCAAGGTGTCCTAACAGTGTTGTTCTAGTCTGAGAGCATAGTCAAGGAATTTCTACCAGGAGCTACACAATGAAAATAGATATGAAAGGTGACAGAAAATGCAAACAATTGCATGAAGCCAAGCTCAGAGAAATGATTGATTTTTAAAGTGCTAATTCAGTTGAAAATTAGGCTACTGAACAGAAAAGCTTGTCTCTTCCACCCGACGGCTATGTGCAAAGCTGAAAGTATATTCTGGGTCTGTTCCTCAGTTGGCATAAATCAGAGTAACTCCATTGAAGTCAGTGATTTACACCTGTTGAGGAATTGTCCCATTGTCTCCGGCTCTTCAGTATGCTTTCTCTTTTACCCACTCCAGCTGCAGTTCATTCTGTAGCCTCTTCTTTTATAAATAGAAAAGAGTTCATAACACTTTCTCCAGCTTTTCCGACACACAGAGCATGCCAACGTGCCACAAAGAACCACCACAAAAATAACAATGTAAGGATAAGCTTACTTCTTTGTTGGTCACTGTATCATAAAGTCTGACTAATTAAAGAAAATTTCAAAAAGCTTTAAGTTTTATTCATGAGGACTTTAAGCTCAGTACAACAACAAAAGCCAAAATCTACATCAAAAGAAGACATTAGCATGGTATTATTAGAAAATAAAAAATATTAAATGCAAAAACAGAAGAATTGGTTTTGTAAAACAAACTAGCTAGATTACGGAGTGTTCACTTGACCTTCATGCAGTACTTATATACCAACATACAGACGGTCCTCTGAGTCAGAGCATCAGTTTACATAGCAAAAAATAAGGCCATTTGGTGATCAGACACTTTCACTATGAAATTAATTTCCCCAGATGAATTTCCGCAACATGTCAGGCTCAAATGTATTGGTGTTGAAATAGTTCACCATTGCAGGTGAGGTCTAGCTTTCAAAGATGTAATGAAATAAAGATTCCATAATATTCTGGATACAGGAGGTCCAGGATGATAACCTAGCTCCATGGAAGTCAATGGGATCAGGATTTCATGCCATGTATTTATACTGTATCAATTTTCAACAAGTGTTCCTGAATTTAAATACCAGTAGTCATTTTTGGAAATTCCACTATCTAGGTTCTTGTCTTTTCTGAGGTGATTGGTTAGCACTGAGGGTGGCCAGGTGATTTTAAGAAAACATAATAATGGGTCTGATTCTCCTAATTTACACCAAGTTTACTCCAGGGAATCTATAATGACTTTAATAGCTTTACCCCAATTTATAGCAGTGTTAAGTGACAGTAGAATTAGGTTCAGCTCTATTTATAAAGCATCCTTCCATCAAGGTGCAGTATAGAATAAATAAAAACAAAAGAAATATTAACATAAGAAGTAAAGACATAATTAGGAGTCACCATCTTAACATTCAAATGGATAAAAGCAAAAAGGCCATCTAATACTGTCACAGGTTGCTCTACTCACCACGGGTTGTGCCTCCTTCTGGAGATCCTGGGGATTAGCTCCACCCAGTACAGCACCCTCTTTCTTCTCTTGCACCATAGCAGCTCTCCTCTACTCACAGAGTCACAGTAAGGCTGCTTCGTGACTCAGTCCTCCAGCCAGGTCACACTGCAATTCCCCTTCTTGGGAAGTCTTTCAAAGTCTGTCTGCACAAGCAGCAATGGGCAATCCTCACACCCACTGCCCTATGTCACTCCCACAGTTACTCAGACAGTCGTCTCATTCACTGCTCCAAGCAATACCACTTTACAGTGGTACTACAGTGGAACTCAGGCCTGCCCTCTACTCTGGGTTCCAGAGTAGGGCTCTATAGAGAGCAGTTAAGTCTGGGTCTTTGCCAGTCTTACTGCTCTCTTTCCTGGACTATGTCCTATGGTGCTTCTTTAAGCTTCTCCTTCACCAGCCTTCCTAGTCAGACCCCTCTCTCTTAGGCCTACTAGATAAACCCTTCCCCGTGGGTTCCTATTCATTTTCTCAGCAGTTCCTATTTCCCCCCTTCCTTCTCCTTTACCCTAGAGAGAGCCTGAAGGCTTTTAACTTGCCACCTCCCAAACTGTTGGCTTTGTGGAAGCCAAGGCCGGCTCCAGCCCCAAGCAGCGAAGCAAAAAAAAAAAAGATAAATCCGATTGGCGGCAGCTCAATCGTGCTGCTTCATTCTTCAGCGGCAATTTGGTGGCGAGTCCTTCGCTTCCTCTCTTCCTCTTCGGTGGCAGCTTAAAAAGGAAGAGAAGGACTGAGGGACCCACCGCCGAATTGCTGCCGAAGACCCGGACGTGCCGCCCCTTTCCATTGGCCACCCCAAGCACCTGCTTCCTTCACTGGTCCCTGGAGCTGGCCCTGATGGAAGCCCTATCTGTTCTCTCACAGGTGAGCTTCCTTCTAATTAGCACTCTCCGCACAGCCTAAATTTCCCCCATTTTCAGCTTAATTGGCTGATTGGGCCCACCTGGCCAAATTCAATTCATCCAGGGTCAGTGTGGAGAGTACTCCATGTCACAAATACCTGAAAGGAGGACATGGGAGAGAGGAGAAGAGAGCAGCCTACATCAGAATTTCCAAACCCCTGAGCAACTAGAGACAGAAGAGCAGGATCAGTAGGAACAGAAAAAGGCATGCCCCTTAACACCCTGTATGCCCCCCCCCCTTTTACTCTGGGGCTGCACTGACCAGGGACAGAGACTTTGGGGGTTGTTGGACTTTTGGGACTTTGGGTGGTTGCTGGACCCAAGAGACTTTGGGGGTGTTGGACACTGGGGATACTGGCTGATTTTTGGGTTGCTGGATTCAAGAACCAAAGGGAAAGGACACAGCCCAATTTGCTGGGGTGGGTTTTTTGCTCATGGTTTGTGTTCTGAATCCTGTTTGTGGTGTTTGTCCAATTTAATGTTGATGTCGTTTACCTCATGTTATTAAATATTTTCTGCTACACTCAGACTCCGTGCTTGCGAGAGGGGAAGTATTGCCTCTTAGAGGCACCCAGGGGGTGGTATGTAATTGTCCCAGGTCACTGGGTGGGGGCTCAAGCCGGTTTTGCATTGAAACAGAACCCCTAGATACAGAACCCGGCTCTTGTTACTGCCAACTTAGATGGGCAGAAGGGTTACACTTGGATCCACTCTGTTTCTCCATTGTAAACATGCTCTTGTGGCTTCAGATAATGCAGTGGGCAGTCTCCTGAAAGCCACATGCTCATGTGGTAGTCCCCCCAAGAACCTGTGTATCAGAATACTGGGAACACAAGTTGAGGCAGCAGCTCATGCAGCCTGACTCCATATAGCCATCAAGAGATGCTCTCACCTATTTCAGTCAGAAAGAGCAGCATTTAGCCACCAGACCTCCATCCATTACCACCAACTGCCCCATTTTCTAGGTCTGAGTGAAACCACTGGAAGGCAATTCCAGACACCTCAGCAATATAACTTAACTGGAAAAGAAATAACCAAGGGTCATTTATATCAAATGTTTTGCAGCCCCAATTGACCAAAACAGATACCAGTCCTGATCTAAAACCATTTCTGGGCCTGACAGATATCAAAAACAAAATCTTACTCAATTTGTTTTCTTCTCTTTCATCTGTATTTTTATTCAAAATACAGATGAAAGAGAAGAAAACAAATTGAGTAAGACCAGGGAAAGCAGAGCAAAAATATCTATCTTTGGCTAAGGAAAGCTTAAACAATTATGATCTTCTGATATTTTTCATTCTTTAAATCTTTTTCTTTTGAAGAGGTGTCAATACTGTTAACATAATTTTTACAAGTAACTTTGCACAGGAACATTCAAATGCACATTTCAGGTTATTATTAAATTCTCAGAAGTTGATTTTCACCTCATAAATTAACTGGACATTTTCATATAAATGGTCTAAAAGGGCTTAAAATGGAAGAACTGTGAAGGAGACACTCCTAAGTGAGGGACAGAGCTCTGGTACCATTCCCTGCTCCTGATGCACCCGTTTCTCTCTTCTCATTACCCTCTGCTGAATTTTCTGGTACCCTGACCAATCAGCATCAAAAGAAAGGGCAATATTTAGTCCTGATATTCACCCCTCTTTCCCCAGCAGCAATGTCAACTCCTGCAAGAACCCCCAAGAATCATATTCCCCCCCCAACCACTGCATGAGTAGAGATCCAGTATGTTCTAAATATTTGTAGCACACTCATCACAGCATTAATTAATCACCTAATAAAATCAAACTTACATTAAATGGGGTCTCTATCTCTTTGTCCCTATTGATAGCTGTGGGACCTTCTCATTTAAGCAGTGGGTGCACCTGAAATGGAGGCTGACGCTCCAGGAAATAGCACAAGTTGCTGTGGTGGAGAAAGCAAGAGTCCACTGAGGAGAAATTTCTTCCTGACTGAAAAACATGTGAATCAGCATTGAAATATGTGCTGCAAAGGCACAGCCAATAAAATTTCAATATATGAGGTACCATTTGGGTTAGTTTTGGGGTTTGCGTAAAGCATCTATAATTTAAGTTAGAGGTCTATGAATATCCTCAGTGGAAAGAGACTTTCCTTTAACCATATCACAGACCAACAGAGAATATATTGTTTTCAAATCAGAAGTTCAACAAATTATTACAAAGATTAGCAGTATCAGCTAAGGAAAAAGCTGTGTCTAGTTTCTCTAACATGGGACATGGCTCTGACCCTTTCCTGAAGTTGAATATTAGCATTGTAGGATATGAGGAATTCTTTCAAACCATTCAGCTTTGGCTTTTCTCAGTAAGCCACTGGCATATTCCTCTGAGGCAATCTAAGCAGGGTAGTAAAAGCCAATTTTTTTAAGCATGTCTAAATAATCTCTTTTTTACTATAATCCTTTTAATAAGATCAGTTGACAACCATGCCGTCAGTGTACTCTAGCTATTTGACCAGAAGGCAAAGTTTCATAATCCTTAAAAAAAAAAAAAAAAAAAAGCTAAATTTAGCTCTTTATTAGTCAAGGCCCAATTTAGGAAAGGTTAATAACTAAGTATCTAGTTGGCAAGTCCTCAAACAGCCAATTTGTAGACCTTGATACAAGGTTTAAATTTACATGTCAAGTGTATAAGAAATACAATACTTTAATGTTAATAATTGCTTAGAAGGGCATAACTATTTGGGATGACAACATTCAAGTTAGTTGAAAAACAGTTGTGTTTGATTCACCACTGTGTTACTCCAGTTGTGCGTTATTGTAAACAGGGAAATAAGATAAAGTATTGAATAAAACAAAATATTAAGAATAAGGAACATAACTAAAATAATAAAAGTAATAATATTTAGTACTAATATCTTATGTTTACATAAAGCCAAATCCTGACTTTAATAGGACTTTTGCCTAAGTAAGGAGAAAGGAAAGGCTGTTGGATTTGGTCTTTATTGAACAATAAATAAATATTTGAGGCCTTGTTTCAAGAAAGCACCTGAGCACATGCTTAACTTTAAGTATTTGAAATGATTGTGATCAGTATGAAAAGCAATGGTCACAGCACACCTGCTGCCTAGGCAACTATACCCAGGCTTTCAACATTATAACAAATGGAAAGTTTTAGGTTCATCAAACCATGCAGATGTATTTTATTTTATGTGGTATTGCAGACTGGATGCCTGGATAACCAGATTTGGGTTTAGTGAGTTATTCCCATCTTCAGTATTATAAATTAAGGTGCAATTAACTTTAGAAAGATGGATTAGATATCCACACATTTTATCTCTCAAAGTTAATCTGGATGGCAAAGTATTTTTTCTTATATTTGGCAATAGGTGTTGTTACATATTTGTATACTCTACTCCCTTAGCATTGGTTTAAAGGGTTCTTGTTAAATGCCATTTTAAAATAAATTAATCAGTTCAAACACTATTAAAGATTGTCCAGTTTTCTTGGTGAAAAATGCTACACCTATTTCATAAAAGATAGAGATAGAAAGAAGAAAGGCGGCAAATATTACCAACAATAAGGCTTAAAATGAGAACCTGCAAGACCTCAATAATTCCAACCATTTTAGAATGGATTCAGACACAAACAAAATACACATTTTTTTTTTTAAATTGCAGTCTGAAAAAGAAATGGAGCAAGAAGGAGGAATAGATATCCTATATATGGAACATTATTTGCTCAAGGAACATTTTAGAACAATATCAGTAAATTGGCTATGTTATTAGTATTAGAATGCACAATATGCATGAAAAATATGTTTTCCCCCTTTGTTGGCACAATAAAATACTATTATGAAGCAGGATTAAAACTACCCAAATTTTGGCTACTTCAGTTACTACATAACATACAAACTGCCTAATTCTTATCACTTACATAAAAAAAACAGATTTAGACCCTTTTGTTGAATGCACAGCATTACTGGTTTGGCTCTGTATGCTTTGTTATGTTCTACCTTGTAAATTTTACCTTGAAGTATGAAAGTGGCAAGAAGCTTTCTTAACAAAAATAAAATAATTAATTTGCACAGATTTATTATATTCCTCAGGAAATCACCACTCTGGTGACGTTAATCAAACAATTGCCAATCCATTAGAAGCATGCAGCCTCCAAAGCAGTGTCTGTATTGCATACTGTATTCTGTATTCTGACCTCTACTGTAAGGAATATTCTGATTACCCCTAGACATTATGGGTGGCTTGTCTAAAATATATGTCACCAGTTCTATCATGTGGCACATAAGGGATTAAGTTGTAATAATATAGTCTGATACTTCCCTCCCCATAGGAATAACCCAAGTAGACTGAGTGTGCAGTGGTGTGAGTTTACACCCATGGAATTTTCTGCTGATACATCTGTCTGAGGGGGAGGTCCATTTCACACATCTGCAGCCCTTCTGAATCTACCAGGCACAAATAGTTTCTGTACAGGCACCAACTGCTTCTACACTGCCACCCGTATCTTACTCCCTGCCATCTATGGAGGGAAATAGTTCCTGCAACAATTAAAGTTGCCAGTAGCATTCCCAACCTGTGGTTTCTCCCAGAAGCCCCCTTTCAGCAATAACTTATGCTGGTTTCCCTCTGGGTTTTGGGATGAGAAGACTCTGGTACAGACAAGACAGATTACCAGCTCCCCCCATTCACCAAACATGCATAGCTGAAACCCTGATGAGCTGCCCCAGAGGTTTAATTTTATTCATTATTCAAATTAGTAATTCTCTCAACAATCTATGAGACAGATAATGCCACTGATTATCAAGGACTTTCACATGCTTCTTGAAGAACAAATAATTAGCACTTTCCATTGAAATCCTCTTCTGCAGGTAAATATTACTCTCCTAACTTTACATATAGTTACACTGAGATACAAAGAGGAAAAGCTCCAAAGACCCCAAAGAATCTGCTCATTTTGGGCACCTCAATTTTTAGTTGCCCAGTCTGAGGCTACTGGTGCTTGATTTTCAGAAGTCCTGAGCACCCACAATTCTAATCCACGTCAGTGGAAGCTGCAGATGCTCTGCACCTCTGGAACTGAGGCCTTAGCTGTATTATATTGGGCACCCAAAAAGTTAGGCATCCCAACAACTGGACATTTATGAAAATTTAACTTAAACAAGTTGCTCAAGTCACACAATAAAGCCACAATAAGTCATAGCCAAGATATGAACCAAAAGGATTTAATCCCTTCCAGTTATATCACCTGGGCGGGAAAGAGGGAAACATTGACAGATTAGCTCTGTAGTCATCTTGCTATCGCCTGCAGGACAGATGCACAAGAAATAAAAATACAGCAAATATCTACAAAGAGCAAACAGTTTACTAACACAGGGTTGAATCAGACTAGATAGTACACACATACACACTTATTTTACAACACTGATGCTCTCCCTTCCATTTCATAAGCAGGATCCTTATCTTAAAACCTCATTTTGGAATCATTTAAGAGACTAATAACTTATTTTGTCAGGTCTATAATTATTTCCAGAATTGGCATAAGCCTCAATTTTAACAAGTACTAACAAGGTACACCCTTACATGCTCTGAACAATAGGTATATTCTCTGAATCTTAAACCCATCTGAGGTTCCGTTAAACTGACACATATCATTTTTCAACATATTAGACTTAAAGTCACCTTATACATAGAACCTAATTTTGGAAAGAAATAGCTGGTAACTTACTGCATCAATATGTAGAGACTTGTTCTAAAGAACAAAAAAAAAGAGGGTTGATTCAAGATTAATAATCATCATCATCAAACTTTCCTTTAATTTTTTTTGCAGAATTCATGCTTTTCTGTATTTCTACATTTTGCAGGTTTTCACTTGCATTTGCCAGCTAGCTAAGAATTATTTTACAATTGTTCCCAAGGGTAAAAGCCCCAAAACAAATATTATGGATACAATGGGCCTTCTTCTCCTCTCACTTTAACCCCTGAAAATCTAAAGGAAGTCCACTATGTCAATGAACTTACACCAGTGTAAAATATGTGTAAGTGAGAGAAGAATCAGGTCTCTGCTTCAGAACTTTTTTTTTTACTTCAAAGGATTAAATATTGTACTGCATCTGGAATAGCTGGAGGTCTAATGGCATTAATGTGCATAAATTAAATACTAGTATGGATGACTGCCAGCATTGCTACTACTTTGTAGTTTCTAGCACTGTACATAAGTTTAATTTTATTTATTGTTCAGATTAGTAATTCTCTCAGCAATCTCGGGGACAGATAATGCTACTGATATCAAGCAGGATTTCTTCATGTTTTCTGTGAAGAGTCTTTAGTATTATTAGTACTTAAGAAAAGTAAACTTCAGTCCAAACATTAGCTTCCTACAATGGATACAAAAAAAACAACCACACAATATGGAAAACACATTGGGACAGATTTTCAAAGGATTTAGGTACCTCAAGATGCGGCTAGGTACCCAGTGGGATTTTCAAAATCATCTGTTTGTCAGGCACCTAACTCCTATTAATGGTGATTCCCAACCACCATCCAACCAAGGAGTACTGAATGGAACTCTCTTTGGAACTGATCAACAAAAGTCTTAAACCATTGTTGAAATATTTCATACCTTTGCCAGCCTGGGCAGCATGAGACCTTGACCATGAATGGAACTCATGCCTACCTTATGGTTGTGCCAAACTATAACAGGAAGCAATCAAAGCCAGACAAAACCTGGTTTTTGTTAACTTTTCAATTTTCAAAGTGAAAATGCTTATCCTTCCTTTCACAGAGAGCAGAAAACTTTGATCCTGCATCAGCGAAGATAATTTTGGTCCATCATTGTGCAAAGCCAGTAGGAAAACCTCAAAATCTGTTTACACTAGTACTGCAAAGTATGTCCTAGATTTGTTTTCTTAAATGTCTTTGTTCAATATTTTTCTCTATAACTTTCACATAGGTGTGGCTTAATATTTTTAATGCTCTTTGTTCCTTAGCATATCTGCATAATTCCTGGCATTCCTCTAGATGACCACAAATTAAAATATAATCGTGTGAGCTGTCTGTTTCAAGCCATATTGCTTTTCCTGTAGGGCAGTGAAATTGTCTCTCTTTTTTTAAAAGAAAACTGCAGAAATAAAATGGGAACTCTGGCATTTATGACACCTGTCTCATCTGACAAGATTTTACATATTACAATGGAAAATGTGCAGATATCATTAAATTGTAGTTGAGGTAAAATAGATTGGAGAGGCAGGAGAGATTGTAGATCTAGTGTTCAGCTGCTAAATCTCTTCATTAAAATAATGTATTAGCCACCATTCTTATTATTATGACCTTCCATGGGGATTTTCAGCAGAGTATATCCTACTTCCTGGTGTCATTGCTCTCTCCACATGGAATTAATAATACAGAAATCTACAGAACTAAAACCAACATTGAATTCAAAAGGCTGGGCTTGTCTACACAGTGCATTAGTCTGCACCAGAAGGGTGTATATTTAGCATGCACCAGTGAGTCATGCACTAACTGGTCCATGTGGACCCTGCTGGTGTGGATTAAAAATTCTCTAGTCTGCGTCAATGTAGTCTGGTCTCAACACGTACTAAGGAACTTTCATGTGTGCCAGCAGGATCCCACATGAGCCAGTTAGTGTGTGATGCACTAGTGATCACCAGAATTTATATCCCTCTGGTACAGACTAATGCACTGTGTAGACAAGTCATATGATGAAAAAAATGTTGATTGTCTCACCATGGCTCAAATAGTGAACATTTAAACAGAAGAATCCTCTTGTCTTTACCCTTCTCCTTATAAAGTGTGTATTAAACTAATTCAGTCACAGTATTTTAACAGTGTTTACCCTGGGTGGCTCTCTTTCTAAGCTTATTTCTAAGTCCAGCAGCATAAGCACTGACTGGGCAGGGGGCATTACAGGAGTGCTCTAAATCTATATATATGTAAACAGCTAATTAACAGAAAATGTGCCAGCTGATAGCACTCAAGAATAAGCATCGTTGTTTATTTGAGTTGTGCAGGAAGCAGAATTTTTGTTCCACAGAAAATTTCACATTTTCTGAATTGGAACAAAAAGTCAGGAATGCTAAATTTTCCATGGAACAGAAATTTATGAAAATTTCAATTTTGGAGGAACAGAAATTGAATTTTTCAAAAATTCTGGGCAAGGAGCCACCATCCAACCTGGGGAGTCTGTCTGCCAAACCAAGCAGTAAGTCAGCTGTCTCCCTGGGGAGCTGTACAACTCAGGTACCTGGGGACCAAGGCAGCGCATGAGCCTGGGAGCTAACAAAACTGACCAGCCCATCAGGCTGGCTGCCATCAAAAGTTTTGACAGACTCGACATTCCTGTGGAACACTTTCATTCCATTGACTGTTCCCCTGAAAATTTTCAACCAATTCTATTGTTTATGCTTTTTGTAGGACCAATGAAGCTTGTGGGTTTCAGGAATCAGGACCTGCAACAAAGCCAGTATCCAGGCAACCAAGCAAGAGCAGCTGGCCTACAGTAAGATGTGTGACTGGCTACACCACCTGGTTGGTGGGAAGAGTCAGCCCACCAGCTTTTAAGCCAGCAGCAGCAGCAGTGGGGGGGGGGGGCTTTGAGTTGAGCTGATCCTTGGCTTTGATTGTCAGTCTCTGACAGTGGTTGTGCACTGCAAATAGCTTTCTTCATACATTTAGTTACATCACTTCTTCTCAGGGGGCATGGCCATAGCAGAAGTATGTATCTTGTAGGCAGCCTTAACTGACACAGGGCCTGTGGAGCCACAGCTACAATTTAAAGATTCTCTCTCAGAGAATTTAATGATGATTGAACTAGTAGCATTACATATAAAAGTGAATAGGGCTATATAGACATTACTGTAAAACATATATAATTTAAAAGAAAATATTATCCTTTGAATAGGTTCTTTAAAACTATCCTGTAGCTTTCTACCATAAGGATATATCTTTTTACTAAGTTCTATAGAACAGACCAAGAACCCTATGGGAAAGATATTATTTTCCGTTAAAGTTTTATAGAACTTTTCCATAAGGGAAGTTCCAACACATCCAAGAGCCCCACATTGGGAACCTCTGTTTCTTCAGCTGGGTTTTGTTCTGCTTTTCAACCTCTTGTATTTCCTCTTCCTCCTCCTCCTATACCATCATCATCATTTTATTATATACCATACTGGAGCATTTTTTAGTTTAGCAGTCTTTACACCAGTGGTGGGCAACCTGTAGCCCATCAGGGTAATCTGCTGGTGGGCCGCCAGACTGTTTGTTTACATTTGCACAGCCACCCGCAGCTCCCAGTGGTCGCAGTTCACCGTTCCTGACCAATGGGAGCTGCGGGAAGTGGCACGAGTCACAAGGACATGCTGGCCGCCAGTTCCCTCAGCTCCTATTGGCCGGGAACGGCGAACCGTGGCCACTGGGAGCTGCCAGCAGCTGTGCAAATGTAAACAAACTGTCTGGCAGGTCGCCAGTGGATTATCCTGACAGGCCATGTGTGGCCTGTGGGCCGCAGGTTGCCCACCACTGCTCTGGGGAGATATTAAAATTACCTGGAAAATGAGATTTATTTTATTGCTAAAGAAAAATATTGATTGAAGTTATTTGATGAGGAAGGTACACATGCAATAATTCCACACTGTTTCCATTGGGAGGAGATAGCATAGCATTTGCTTCTGGTCTGCAATTTCATGGCATTTTGAATATTCTGCTTAAGAATCTTGACATATATGACCCTTTTTTATAGGTGCATATGAGAAAGGAGTGGAAAATCCTGACTACAACTCTTCCCCTTCTCTCTGACGTCTTTGTAGAAGTGCTAGTGTGCTGCATGATATACTAGCTCCTCAAAGCTATGCCTTCTGTTGAACATGGTAAACCTAGGAGATACCAGAAAAATGCATAATTTTCTGTGTCAGTAAATAATTTAAAAAAACCCTGAAGCATTAGTCTGCTCCAGTCTAAACACTATTTAAATCCATAAACTCAACCTTAATTATGGAGTCTGAACTATTGCCTTCATAATATAGAGAATCTGACATTCTTTATAGCAGGGGGTCTCAACCTTTTTCTTCCTGAGGCACATCCTAGGATGCTATGAAAACTCCATGGAAAACCTGTGCCACAACAACTGGTTTTCTGCATATAGAAGCCAGGGCTGGCATTAAGGAGAACCGCACTGCTTTATAGTATTGAACACAATTGATAGGCATTATAGTGATCATTTACCTATCTGTAGTTAAAAGCAGAGGCTGTGAATGCTCCTTTAACTGTGTTAGGAATAGGCTGAAAAGGGAAAACCCACTGACTTCAGGTAATAACAATTATATCTGCTTTTTCTGTCAGTTAAAATAGGTTACTCTCTCAAAAATTTGTCCTGTGGAAAAACAGTATGTGATCACGTAATTAAAGACTGCCTCATAAGGCATACGCACAATGGGGCCTGAATTCAGGTTGTACAGGCAGCCTTATTTCTGGCATAGCCTAACTTTTGAGTGCTTAGCTTTGCAACCTTAATGTTTTTTTAATGTAGTCTAGAGCTAATGCATTGTGGAGAGACAGACTTAACAGTATGAGGACAGGCACATGAATGGAATTAAGCGGCAGGCCGCAACTTTTATTAACCTTTTAACACAAAGAAGAGGTACTACTTGCCCATCACCCACACTGTGCTATACCAGGCATTTAATTGGTTCGAATGAGGGGGTTACAGAGCTCCTTACCATATAACCTGTAACTGGTGCCAGGATTACAGGGCTCCTTACCATATAATCCATAACATGGGATAGGCTCTCCTCAGCCTATCCTCACCCAGGACTCAGCTCTCTCTGAGTCTTAGAACCCTCCGGCCCCACGAGAGAAACAGAGGGTGCAGCAGGGTGGGATCTTGGCCAGCAAAAGCCACAAGGTCTTACCCATTCCTTGAGCCCATGGCCCATCACCAAAATCCCAGGTCTCTTACCTCTGGGAACCATTATTTTATTCTCTTAACGGCGCTGTAAGTCAGTTACAAGTTGCGCTGAATAAGCAGCACCACCCCATTACCTCAGTTAGGTGCCATGCACATTCTGATTTAACCCACTGTGGAATTCAGGTACAGCAAGGAAGGAAAAAACTCCCTGGTCCTCTGCCAATGTGGCCCAAGGGAGAAAAAATTCTTTCCTGACTCCCAAAACTGGTGGTCGGCTATACCCTCAGCATCTGTCAGGCCAGGTTCCAATTTCTAGTTTGGGTGGGTAGGGTGGGGTGGCTGGAACAGAGCCAAAAGAGGCTCCACATGGCCTCTGAGCTGGGCTAAATCCTGCGAGCCAGGAAATGCTGGCCAAAAAGCACCCAGTCCCCTAGCTGGCCAATGGGTGCCAGAGACTCCCATGGAAGGAACTTTATCCCTTGGCACATGCCTCACTCCCTTGTTACTGGGACTGTCCTCCTTTCACTGTTGACCCCATCAATTTTCCTCACCCATTAAAGCGGGTGGGTGTCACTTCTATTACTTTATTAAGCATAGCACTAGGCTACAGTGACTCTGCCATCAGTATATTGAAAATCCACATTGTTCTTTACTGCACCATTTTTTTTGATTCCCAGGTGCAAAGCTTAACTGCTGATGCAGCTACACTTTTCCAGGGCAGAGCACGCTCTCCTAGCTGACTGACTGACCGCATGTCTGAATGACAGGGGAGATTGTTTCAGGGAACTCACATCTTTCTAGGCTACAGAACCATTTCACTGCACCGTGCCTCTGTGTTCATGTAGATGTTAAGCACAATTATATTTTTTTGACTCAATGGGGCTTCGTGCAGTAGCAATGGATATTACACTTCTGATCTGTGAGACCTGGTATGCACGTTACACAGAACTTTTGCTTATAGCAGGGAACAGCAGCTAACAGATGTATTAAATATCCATGATGTTGCTAGGCATTCTCACATTATTTTGAGAGGCTCAGGCCATTAACATGTGTCACTCATAACACTCATGTATGTTAATTAATCTTTTGCAAAAACGTATTTTGCCTGCATTTTCAATTTGTCCTCAGCTATCCCAATAGGAGGTTTTTGACTGAGATTTTCATGTCTTGTAGGGATTGAGGGCTTATTTTTTATCATCGTTTTATCCATTTCATCCTCATTTAAAAATCTTTAATTGCATTATATACTACAAGCTCATAGCAGATACAGAGCCAAATATTTTCCATTGTTAGAAAGAAATAAACAAGGGGTTTGGTAGGGAAATAAATCTCATGCTTCAGGGCATAACCCAACCTTTAAATATTGGGGGTTGAGAGGAAGCTTCTCAGGGATCCGGTTATACCGTAACTGCCTACAGCAGGGTTTCTTGCTCCTTTCTTTGAAGTCTTTGGTCCTGGCCACGGTTGTATACTAGACTATCTGGACCTTATCAGCTGCACTGATCCACCATGTCAATCCTTATGGTTACTTTTTCCCCCTCTTTGTTGGTTAAAGTTTGTCTGCATGGGCTACAGAGGGGAGTCATCTTCAAATCTCTGGACCATGAGAGAGAAGGAAATATGGTGGATAACTGCTCTAGTTGAATCTACATTTATTGTGTTGATCTTATATTTTTATGTAAATGATGATTTTATTGATTTTTTTTCAAACCTGCACCATTTTGCAGTTTTCTATATTTGTATCCTTTCATCTGAGTAAGAGTTAGGCCCAGATTTGTAAAGGTATGTAGGTATTGCCATGCTCAGCATGGCAACACCTAAGTGATTTAGCAGGCTAAATCTCATTTCAAAAGGGAGTTAGGCACTTAGGAGCATTTTCAAAATGAGACTTAGGCCAGCTCTACACTACAGACCTATATCAGTATAACTCCAGCACTTAGAGGTGTGAAAAATCCACACCTGGGAGCGACGTAGTTATACCAGCCTTAGCCCTCATGTAGACAGCGCTCTGTCAATAGGGGAGCTTCTCTTGCCAACACAGCTACCGCCTCTTGGGGAGGTGAATTAACTACGCTGATGGGAGAAACTAGCCCATTGGTGTAGTTGTGTCTTCACGAAAGCACTACAGCAGCACAGCCACACCAGTGCAGCTGCTCCGCTGTAGCACTGAACATGAAGAGAAGTCCTTGGGCTCCTAAATCAGTTAGGCATTTCAATGCTGAGTTCAGCAATGCCTAGATACCTTAGACTTTAGCTTTTCTCTATAAATTTGCTCTTGGTATTTCCTTACCCTTACCTTGTGCTTTATATTAAATGGCTAGATTAAATTCATTCAGAGAGGCATAGATTTTAAGGTCAGCAGGGACCATTAAGGACATCTAGTCTGAACTCCATAACACAATTCGGTGGCACTACATATTGAAGTTACTTTTGAAAATTGTATCTTTTGTGTCTTAAATTAGATCATAAATTCTTCAAGGCAGGGTCTATGGCTTCCTCTATATTTGTATACCACTTAGCATAATGGGACCCAATTCTCATTGTAGCTTTAGGCCACTAGTACAGTACAAATAATAAAAAGATTGACTTGTCATAATGCAATAACAAATCTGAGAAGCATTTTCCCAAACAATTTCTTTTTACCAGAAGAGTTGTGTTTGTGTATGTGTGTATGTATACTAGCCACTTTGGGCTCTGAAATAGGATTCTCAAAGCATTATGGTGCAATCATGAACATTTGCTATGAGCAGACATTTAGCAACAAAGATCTAAACCAAGATGCACATTATTAAAAAGTAAAACAGAAGTCAATGGGAGTCAAGTGAGTGCATTCAACTCCAATGTCTTTGACTACCTGTGTACCAGTGCACAGAGGACAGGTAGGGACAAGACTAGAGAATTTGCTGCTATGAGGTTTCCACTCTTCCCGGTGGAGGGGACATATAAGAATTATGGAGCTACTGGAAACTTGGCTGCAGCAGAAACCACAGAGCACCCCTGTAGCTGTTCAGTGGCCTAGGAGAAGAGGAAAAGATTATTTTCCTTCTTTCCCAGATCTTCTCCTTAGCAGCCTGGTTATTTGGTTTGAGCTCTTTGGGCTGGATTTGGGCCTAATTGCCAAACATGAGCTACTACTTGCAGTTCCTAAACTTAGGTCACTCAAGAGATTAGTCACTCAAGCAACATTTTACTTGTCTTTACGTTCAGTCTGACTCAACTACAGTAAATCTGTAAGGGCAAGTAGGCCAAGTAATAGAATGTGTGTTGCTGCTGGGACCCAGGAACCACAGAAAATCAGGATAGTTCCGGGAATATCAGAACAGGGAGTAAATAATGGTGAACTTAGAGTCAGACATGCCACTCACAACAGAGGAAAAGATATTGCCTGATTGCAGGACAGCTTCCATCTAGGGGTGAAAAGCTAGTTCAATTCCAACTCTGCATTGTACTTAACAATGCTGAGCTCCAGTCTGTGAAAATAATTGCTTTGATCATGTATATTTTTCCAAGCAGTTTTTTTCCTTGCATAAACTGCAGAAAACCTGAACAATAAGTTCAATAGCTTCCTTTTCATTAAGGCCTTTATACCTTGTGCACAATTTGTTAATTAACCATTGTTCTCCTAAGGGGAATGTATGTTAAAATGGAAGCAGAGGCAGCTGACAGATGTGTGCCCTACTTAAGAGCAAACCATAGCTGGGAGAGTAAAGTACCTCAATAATATTCAACAATGTCACTGCATAACTTTATGCAGTTCTTACTTGGAAGCTGCCAATTTAAATGTGATTTGAAATTAACCGTACTGTAGAATTGAAAAGTGCATTTGCTTTTCCTCATTGTAATATACATATTTTGTCTTAGAAATTAGAAAGTCTATTTAAATATCCTGCAGGTTTTAATTATGCACATTTTCAATGCCACAAGCCTGCTATTTGATCTCTCCACCTTTGAAACCTCACAGATAACCTGTGGTCTCACAGACTTTAAGGCCAGAAGGGACCATCATAATCATCTAAGGGACCGTTATGATCGTCTAAACTTATGACTCATACAAATACAGCCAACCACATCATGGATTGGGTTTGGACATGAGAAACAAAAGAATTACACCTTGTTTTGGTAAAACCAATCCCTACTTCAGACAGAAGTTAGAAAACTCCCTGCAAGAACAAGCTGGTCACCCTGGTCAACTGCTCCAAATTATTTACTCTACCAAAACTTACAGCATTGTCCTCCCAACTAAGAGGGAGGCATGTGGAAGAAGCAGCATCATTTCTGGAGCTGGGCAAAACTTTTCATCAAAAGTTTGTTTTTTTCCAATGAAAATTAGCTTTTTTGATCCAAGTGAACTTCCAGTTTCTTGAGAAATAACAGAAACAAAAAGGTAAAAATGTTTGGATTTTGATAATATTCATCTTTTGAAACAGAAAAATTTTACTGGACACTGAAAATGTTTACCAAAAATTGATTTAAAAATTGAAAGGTTTCAATTTTGTTTTCATTTTTCACCGTAAAACCTGAAAGTTTTCTGTAATTAAAAAATAATGTTTGGGGGGGAAACTGCCATTTTTTGGACCAACTCTAATTACAACAACTCTTCCGTAACTGTGGGCATGGGTACACTGCCCTGCAGTCCAGACTAAGGCTGTGAAGTGTAGTGTGCACCAAAGTGCTGCATGGTAACTTCCCCCTGTGTGAACACTGCAGCCATGAATTTAAAGGCCTCAAGTTTGCACTGATGTAATCCTCTTCAGAGACTCCTCTGGAGTAAACTCAGGACCTTTTAGTTCTTGCCCATAGCATCTACACTAGGGAGTTACAGTGCAGCACTTTGCAGCACACTCCTATTCACACCTCTTTAATCTAAACTCAGGGTAGGGTAGACTGGGGGGTAGGTGTGGTGCTTAACAGACTGGCACCAGCGCACACTCTCCTACCCTAAGGCCCACATAAATCTATCTAGTTAGGTATTTACATGGCTCCCATCCTGTAATATCTGGAGCTCTCACAGACATTGATTAATTTATCTTCAACATCTCTGTGAGTTAGGGGAGTATTTTATTATTATTATCCTGCTTTCACAGATAGAGAACTGAGGCTCAGAGAGATGAAAGAAGTCTGGCAGATTTGAAGATTGAACTCAGTTCCCCTGAGTCTCACTGACGGGCCTTTACCACAGGACCAATAGCTGTGTAATAGCCAAAAGAAAGGGAAGGAAGAAACATGGACTAATGCTGATGGAAAACAAAGTTTGATACAGACAGACTCCACCATGAGACATTTTAAAAAACCTTTGCCACTGCCATGAAGGAAGCAAAGAGAGCTCATGTCTCTTCTGCATAGGGGTAACCAAGTTACGTCCCATTGAACTTTTCCAAACTGTATATTGTTTCTTAAGCCAGGAGTGCTTAAGCCTCCAAGCTACCTGGTGTTTCCCACTGCAGGGAATTATCTTGTTACTTCACAGAAAAAGTTGCTCACATCTGGCAGTAGGCCCAAGATACCAAGAACAAGTTGAGATCAAGATAAAAAATACTATGCCCTCTTCTCAAGAATTTGAACAAGAAGCTAACAGTGGTCTCAGGGCCACAACCTGTATCCCTGACCATGGTGTTTCCTGGTTGTTAAAAGTAGAGAACATCCACATCCCTACAAACATGAACTGTCAACACTCCTTTGAAAGACAATTCTGTTTCTCACTCTGAAGCACACAGCGTCTGGCCAATGCTAAAGTAGCCTCATTCAGTGCTAGTGACCTCACCAGTTACCACTTCATGCCACATTTTCCTTTTGTAAGTAAGCTAATTGAAAAGCTAGGGAAGAATTGCAAAATTTAGTAAGCCTTTCCATCAACCTGGGCTAAATTCTGAGTTTGTAATGGAGTCGAATACTGATATTGGGGTTAATGTATAGAATAGATCACAAAGGCTGCAAAGAAAGTGGCCTTCTGCTACCAGCCATGTATGTGAAGAAGATAAAAAAATGTTGATTCCCCTCATTGTACTGACTCTTGACTCTTACTTCATTTTTAAAGGGGTTAGGTAAGATCAGGGATTGTGTACACCAATCAGGGTTAGCTCCTTGTAAGAAATGTAAGAGCAAGTGTGAGGTGGTGGTGGTGGTGTTGTTTTAAGCACTCCCTGCTCTCCTAGTCTTTGTGCATTCATGCTGAAGCTGGCCAGGATGTGGACTATAAAAAAAATATTCCAGGTGCATCCAAGAAACATAATCCTCCTAAATAACCTGACAAATAATGTTTAAATTAATTAACCAGATACTGGGCAATTTTTTTTTCTCATATTTACAGCATAACATTCAGCTTCCCCTCCAGACTGATAGTAGTGATAACAAGACTGTTCTCATGTGGATCTTAGAAGGCAAATATGTCTATTTGCAAAAAAACTGTTGTCAAGGTAGATGATCATAAATTCACTCACTTATTGTTCCCCTCCTCCCTTCTAAGCAGTAAATTGTCTACATACACAGTCCTCTGAAAGTACAAACTACCTTCCACTCTATCAAACCAGTGCGCATTGTTGCTAAGAGCTAGGTATGCAGTGCCGAATGAAAATGTCTCATTTAATGGGTTTGGACTTCAGACTGTAGAATTTATTCTAAAGTACTTTATAATCCAAAACCAGCATTGCTATTTATAAACAAAGGACCGATTGCATCCCTTCATGGTCTGCAGTGGGTTTGCATCAGGGATTAATTTGACCCAGGTTTCTTAAACACTTTATAGAAGGTTGATGGACTAGATCAGAGTAGAAAATAAAGTATTTGTTTTCTCCTATTTTATTTAACATTACAACTACAATTATCTTTCAGTCTTTAGCACACTATGGTGTCTGAAAAAAAGATAATCCAGTTTTTATAACAATAGCCTACATTTACACACTTGAATGCACTTGGTAAACTGCATAGTACCTCTGTAACTACATATAATGTTCTGAGACTTTAAAAGAAAATACTAAATGTCACCTTTTTAAAGTGCTCTTGGGAAAGAAGACAAAGGATGCCAGATGACAAATGCTAAGTGCTCATAGCTTAGCAAACATCCTGAGCAAATGTCACAAACCTGAAAAGCCATTAGGTGCAGGAACTCCACCCCCAGAAATCTGGAGGAAGAGGACAAATATAAAAGCTGGTATTACAACAATGCTAATAGGGTTTAATGCAACCAACTTATGCCACTATTGAATGAGAGAGGAGTTTGTTGGGGTTAGACATCACATTACATTAGTATTCAACTACTGTGTTTCAAGTTTAATATGTCTCAAGGAGACTGAATGGAGATAATGTAGAATTTGAACAGGAACATATTTCCTAGAAATGCACTGTTGATCTACTGGGAAAACCAACACTTTCTCATAAAAAAGTCTCCTCTTATTTCTTCACTTTGCTCTTTACAACTAAAGGATTGACAGTACATTCAAAGAAGTGAATTAATTATCCTGTATTTTACTCAACCACTTTACAATGCCATAGGACAAGGTCAGTTAACAGTGAGAGCATTGTCTCCCCACACTTCTTACTAGTTCAGTAGCCTTTTCAAGATATAAACAGCATGCAAGGCCACAAAGGTATGTGGAGGTTAAGAGGTAAAGACAGGATGTGCATGTCTGGCCTTCTGCCAAAACAGACGAAGCAGACAAATCTGCTGAAGTTGAAGCATCTGACGTAATGAAGAATCAGGATGTATGCCAAGGAGTCTTGTCTTGAAGGTAGAAACTAGAAAGTAACTTTTCCCAGTAGCTCAATAATCTAAAATGATCTCAGGGACACCATGGGTATGTTTTATTTCCACATAAAACAAGCTGCACCCTGTAGCAAATTTACTAGCAGTCTTTACAAAGTGGCAGGATTTATTGACTTGATCAATAAATAGTAAATGGTGCCACAGGGAACCTATTGTGGAGAGTGCAACCTCATCAAGTTTGGTTTGTAAGGATATCACATCATCCAGCAAGGGGCCGGTTCCTGGCCAGTCTTGAAGCACCGAATTTGAACCCAGTTGTAGCACCTTTTGGAGACATAACAAAAATACTTTTTGTATTTCTTCAGGAAAACTTGCTCTGATATTCCAAGAGTTTGATAAAAATAACATTCTGGGCTCCTGTTCCTTTGGGCATGGTTCATAGTGAATGAGAAATCCTGGATCTTCTGACTCAGAGAAAAGTCTGATAACATGCCAACTATCTAATGAAGTGCATATGCACAGGGCCAGCTTTAGGAAGTGCGGGGCCCGATTCGAATAGTTTCGACGGGGCCCGCTACCGAAATACCGCCAAAGACCCAGAGTGAGTAAAGGACCCACCGCCAAAGTGCCGCTGAAGACCGGGAGCGCGGGGCCCTCTTAGGGGCGGGGCCCGATTTGGGGGAATCGGCCTAAAGCCAGCCCTGCATATGCACCAATAAAGCCAAAAAACTACCCTGGAATAGGGAAGCAGTGTACATTGGTCTTTTAGATTGGAGGTTCTAAACAGCCAAAAGATACCTCAATAGAGAACATAATCCCCACATCATCTTAGGATATGTCCCAGTTGTACAAAAAAGTCACTGGAGAAGAGATTGTGATGGTGTGGTAGGCAGCATCAATTGACCATTAAATTTTCAAGGACAAAGAACAAAATGCTCTTGTGGTCCTGGAACTCTGTGTAGATCAGGGACAGGGGAGAGGAACGCCATGCAGGAGAGGAGCAGTGGATTGGTCTCCACATGCTTCTCTCTCCAATCACCATAATGTATATGTGGTTTGAACCTACACCAAAAAAGAGCAAAGTTCCATCCATATCCAGTGAGGAGGGGGAAGATGGTGTTGAGGTGGTGTTTTGATGGGTGACAGAATGATGAATCTAACTGGGATCAGGGAGGTATGAAAATCTGACCTGGTAGGGAGGTATCAGGGAGCTGAATGGGGAGGCTGCAGTTAGTGAGCATGGAATTCTAAGGCTGGTTCTGTCTCTCTTAAGTGGCCGTGATCTGCAGATAGAAGGGCATGGTGATATGCTGTTACTCTGCGACCACCTGGTGCTGATGGATCTAAACTGGGAAGCCTACAGTAGGGACAGGGACAGAGGAGTCTCTAGGTGATGGGGGATTGCTGCAACTGGGCCTATGAGGAGCAGTGGAAGTTGGAGGAGGCCAGACAACAAAAGAGTAACATGCTCTGAAGTGTAGCAAAAGCATGTTACCCCAGGCCAGTCCCCGTGGCTACAACACAGCAGCCCCTTCTTTGGAGGCATATTTGGCCAGATTTTCAAAGATGACCCCCCCCCCCAACAATAACGTTGGAGGTTGAGCCTTTTGAAAAATCTAGGCAACAGGTTACTACAATCCAAGCCACTTCTCCCTACACCCTCAGAAAGGTAAGGAGCTGAAGAATCTTTTGGCACTCCTTAGTAGTTACAAAACATTGCCTCCGTTTGGGAAAATAGTTTCCAGAGACTGAGTGTACACTTTAGCATCTCTCCCCTCCTCCTCATCCCAAAACTTCACAGGGAAACCCACTTAAACTAAAAGGAGCAACACTTACATCTAAAGGAGTCAAACACGCAAAGTGGACAATAAAATCACAGAAAATGATCATTTAACCCTGAGTGGCTCCAATTCAGAGCACCTATCTGTCTGTGGGCTAGATTCTGTCCTGTTATAAGTGGCATTGTATTTAACAGATTCCTCTCCAGCTCAGGAGGGAAAAACTGGGTACACAAACAAACCCTCAGGGATTACACTTGCATATTCTTTGCTAATGTTTCATTCACAGTATGCACATAGTCCCTGTTCTGTCAAACAAAGCACATCTTTGGGCAAAACTGACAAAAAAACCAAAACAAAAAAACCTCAGGGAAGTGTTTTAAGGTTTTGCTAATTCTGGATCTGAAATTTGAGACTAAAATGATTATGCTGAGCCTAATTTTCAGATGTTTGCTCCTCAATAGGGCGACCCAAGTTTTGGATGCAGATGAGCAGATTAGTGTATAAAATGAACAGGTCGCATGCTCAGATTTATATTTGAGTATGTCCTGTTAATGAGCCCACATTCAAACATGATGGTTTCAAAAGCTCGGCCTTCCATGTTCAAAGAAGTAGGAGATCCCAGTGTCCTGGCTAAATTCCACCTCAGGTAGCTACATATCTGCCTATCTAAATTTGTCACTCTAATGGTAGGCGAAAGTTATTCTTCACTGCTGCATTTGTTAAATATTAGAATTTGAAAGAGATCTTGACTTTTTGGACACATCATCACTATCTCTACTGAGAAAAAGTCTGGTGAATTTTGCATGCATGGCTGCCATGAACTGCCTGAAAAGTGTCTCTTATTTGTAGCAGATGAGCTTGCAAAAGAATATTAAGAATTTTCATATTATTATAACATACTAGAACAGCCATTTTGTTTAGTAGTAAATATTTCATCTAGCTTTTTTTAGCTCTCATTCCTCCTAATGGGAATAAGTGGTAGAGGCTGTATCTCAAATGCTCTGCTTGCTTATTTGAGTGTGCACTGAGCAAAGAGAAAGAAAAAACTTGGGTTAATTGTCAATGTTAAAAAATAATAGTAAAAGTTTATTTTTTTAATTTGATCCAAACACTTGTAAATGAAATAAGAGGGAAAGGGGGAGACTTTTGTGGGTGTAGCAGATACAACTGAAACGGATTTTTGAGGTTAAAATATGTTTAAGAATGTGGGAGGTTTGAGGACAATAGATTAGGGACCAGGGAAACTAAATCTATGTTCTGAAGTATTTTAACACTGATGTCTTTGTATGCAAAGCACTTTCCTTAGTGTTTTGTTTTTCCCTAATACATTAACCTGGCTTTGCTTCATGTATTCTTTGGATCTGAATTCTCTCTTTTTTTCTAGTTATATGAGGTAGACATTTTCCATGACAAGGGCTAGATTACTCAGTTAACAATGCCATTCAGTATTCTCCAGGAGCAAGAGGCATTTATCCGTGAGTAACACCTTAGTGTTATGCTAAAATTAAAATGTCAGGGGGGGGAAATAGTCAACCATATGTTAGTTTACATCAGAATCCCTGTAGAAATGGCAGGCACATTAACATTTACAGCAATCCACTGTATTACTACATAAAGATTTGAATATAGAAAGAATTAAAAAGTTAGTAGGCATGTTCTATGGGGGAAAAAATCCACATATGTCTATGGCAACCAGCAAGTAAATCTACTCTTTCTGTCTTTGTTTTTGTAGTTTGTTGTTTCTTTGTAGCAGATCCAGATCAGAACTTTTCAGACTGAGTCGATTTCTGATTTCTCTCTCTCTCTGTATATTTAAATCATATCAAGTTAATGTCAATGCAGTATTAAGATTGAAAAATCAAGCACAAAGAGACCAAGAAATTACAAAGGTTAAAGTTTATACTACAATATTAATCTCCCTTATAGCACATCCTATATATTTTTAATCTTTTAGGCCACTGTTTTCAATTATGAATGCCTACATATGAGAGGTCTGATTTTCAACCTGTGTATAAATTTTCAGAGATGGGCAAAGGTTGCTATGCTCAGATCTAGATTCAAATGCTACCAGTTTGAATCCAGTTTGGATTTTATCCAAACTTGGATTTGAATTCATATCAGATGGCAAAATCAAAATATCAGAAATCTCAAACCAGAACACAGCTGCTATGACACACTTTGGATGTTACTTTTATCAGTGTTCTTTGTGTGTCCCTGGCCACACAGGCCCTGCTTCCTTATCACCTCCATTAAAAATCTTCCGTGGTGGTAGGACACTGCCTTCTGTTCCTGAGATCTTCAGGGGACATTGCCTGGCTACTTTTGCCTCACATTCAGCTTCAGGAGGGAGCCAGATCAGGCTACGTCATCTATTGGATCTTCCAGGGGTTGGTAACAAGTCCATACTTACAGGTTTCAGAGTAGCAGCCATGTTAGTCTGTATCTGCAAAAAGTACAGGAGTACTTGTGGCACCTGAGAAACTAACAAATTTATTTGAGCATAAGCTTTCGTGGGCTACAGCCCACTTCATCGGATGCATAGAATGGAACATATAATAAGAGTATATATATACATACAGAGAAGATGCCATACCAGCTCTAAGAGGCTAATTAATTAAGATGACCTATTATCAGCAGGAAAAAAACTTTTGTAGTGATAATCAAGATGGTCAATTACAGACAGTTGACAAGAGGTGTAAGGATAGTTATCATAAGGAAATAGATTCAAGTAGCGGAATTGAATCTATTTCCTTATGATAACTATCCTTACACCTCTTGTCAACTGTCTGTAATTGACCATCTTGATTATCACTACAAAAGTTTTTTTCCTGCTGATAATAGGTCATCTTAATTAATTAGCCTCTTAGAGCTGGTATGGCATCTTCTCTGTATGTATATATATACTCTT